>NC_037669.1:112309988-112609988 GCF_003255815.1 Theropithecus gelada
GGGGGGAGGGGAGAGGGATGGCATTGGGAGTTATACCTGATGTAAATGACGAGTTGATGGGTGCAGCACACCAACATGGCACAAGTATACATTTATAACAAATCTGCACATTTTACACATGTACCCTAGAACTTAAATTTAAAAAAAAAAAAAAGATGTAATTATCTGTGACATGCAGTAAAGCAAAGCACAATAAAATGAGGTATTCATGGAATCAACCCAAATGCCCATCAAGGACAGACTGGATAAAGAAAATGTGGTACACACACACCATGGAATACTATACAGCCTAAAAAGGAATTCGATCATGTCCTTTGCAGGGACATGGATGAAACTGGAAGCCATTATCCTCAGCAAACTACCACAGGAACAGAAAACCAAACACAGCATGTTCTCACTCATAAGTGGGAGCTGAACAATGAGAACACATGGACAAAGGGAGGGAAACAACACACACCAAGGCCTGTGGTGGGGGGGCGTGGGGGGAGGCAGAGCATCAGGATAAATAGCTAATGCATGTGGAGTTTAATACCTAGGTGATGGGCTGATAAGTGCAGCAAACCACCATGGCACACATTTACCTATGTAACAAACCTACATGTTCTGCACGTGTATCCCAGAACTTAAAATAAAATACATTTAAAAAAAAAAAAAGAATAAATAGCTTTCATAGAAGCATGTTGGAAAAAAATTAGCTAAGAATGTAAATGCTTTTACAGGCCAAGAGTGGGCTAAGATTTCAGTTTAGATAAATGCAGAGCCCCAGTCACAAGGAGCGTTTGCCCTAACTCACACACTGTTCTCCATGGGCCTCCACTAGGTGCTCACAGAAAGACTGGGTGCAAGGCAAGAGACTGGAAAGCCCCCCACCCCTGGCCTATAGTGGGCTAGATGTGCAGGAGCTAACTAAATGCCACTGGGTGACAGGCAAAAACACTGTCCACTTCTGCAGTTCCTTCCTCCATAGGAAACAAAAGACTTCAGAGACTGGGAGAGGATAGAAAACACTCTTACCATAAGGAATGCTAAAGAAAGAGCAGAAAAACCTCTTGCATCAAGAATCATGCACCAGTACAAAGCAGAGTAACGTTACCACTTGTGGAGGACCAGAAAACATCTCTTGCCTAACACTTGACACAGATTTTAAAAAGAGTTTGGGTGCTATGGGAAGGAGAAGGAGAAGGAATGCTAAAAATATCTCATTCACAAGACCCATATGAAGAAGCCTTGCTTTACTTAGCCTGAGGTCGAACCAGGGGAACAAGAACCCTCCTCACCCGCACCATGCAGCTAACACCAAGTAACCGGCAGAAGCAACCGGCTGATGGAAAAAGGTGTAAAGAGACTCCTTCTGTGATTCAGACATTCAGAAACTGCTGAAATGGAGGGATAGAAAAAGACACTAGAGGCCCTCCAGCAGCCCCATCCTCTATGCAGAAGACGGCAGCCCAGCACTAAAGGTATGACGACTGGCTCACTGAGGATAATGACAGCAACAAAAAAAGCCCAACCCAACTCAATTATTGACTAGATTGAGTCAAACTCTCCCTGTAATAACAACCTGAGAGAACTCAATTCTGGGAATAAATACTATTTGCCTCAGACTCTACTGCTATTTGATATGTTATGTTTAGCATGCAATCAAAAGTTATGTGACTCACAAAAAGAAAACGAAAGACTCACTGTGAAAAGATAAAATAATTTGCAGAACTAGACATAGAGAGAAACCAGCTATTAGAAGAATGAGATAGGAGTTTAAGATTACGATAATTAACAAGTTAAAATATCTAATAAAAAGGGTGGACAATACATATGAGTGAATGGGGACTTTCAACAGGGAGATAAAAATTAGTTTAAATGGCAAAATATTAGAAATTAAGAAAAACGGGCTGTCACAGGTGAAGATTTCCTTCAAAAGGTTGATCTCACACTTGAGGAAAGAGTGAGCTTGGAAGTAGGCTAATAGAAATAACCCAAAATAAAACACAAAGAGAAAAACAATGCTAAAAACAGAACAAAACAAAACAAACAAACAAAATCAACGTAACACCCCAGAGTTGTGGGTCAATACCAAATGGTCTAAAATATTAACGAATTGGAATCTCAGAAGGAGAAAAGATACAGAAATAAGTAGAACAAATATTTGTATAAATAAAGGCTGAGGATTTTTCAAAATTAATAAAAAACAGATCTATGTTGTTAAAAACAGATCATTCAACAAATAACAGATCCATGAAGCTCAGACTACCCCACAAAGAATATGGTGTAAACATACCTATATATGTCATAGACAAACTGCTGAAACAAAGATAAGAAGAGATTATTGTAGGCAGCTGAAGAAACGTGAACATTTTAAACACGCTGTCTTTACATAAGAACACACAGTATCTCAGTCCATTCAGGTTCCTATAATAAAATATCAGAACCTAGGTAGTTTAAAATCCTAATAAATTTATATCTCACAGTAGTGAGTAGTGGAGTAGTAGAGATTGAGACATTTAAGATCAAGGCATCAGCACATTCAGCATCTGGTGAGGCCCCACTCTCTGGTTTATAGATAGCACACTCTAGATGTGTTCTCACATGGCAGAAGGTGCAAGCTAGCTCTCTGAGGTCTCTTTTATAAGAGCCACTGTGTTAGTCTGTTTTTCACTGTTATAAAGGAATACCTGAGACTTGCTAATTTGTAACGAAAAGGGGTTTATTTGGCTCATGATTCTGCAGATGATACAAGCATGGTACTTGTATCTGCTTGGCTTCTGGTGAAACCTCACCAAGTTTTTACTCGTGGAGGAAGGTGAAGGGGAGCAGCTCTGCCACATGGTGAGAGAGAGAGAGAGAGGAAGAGAGGGGGTGGAGGTGCCAGCTTCTTTGAACAACCAACTCTTCTGTGTGAACTAATAGAGCAAAAACTCACTATTTACAAGCGAAGGGCACCAAGCTATTCATGAGAGATTCGTCCCCATGACCCAAACACCTCCCGCTAGCCCCACCTCTTACATTGGGGATCATGTTTCGGCGTGAGATTTGGAGAGGATAAACATCCAGACGATATCAGGCACTAATTCTAATCATGTGGGTTGTACCCTCATGACTTGATCATCTCCCAAAGGCCCTTCTACTAATTCCGTCAACTTGAGGTTAGGATTTCAATGCATGAATTTGGGAGGGAAAAGTATTAAGTCTATTAGAGCATAGGTCAGTAAGAAGTAAAAAGATAGATTGTATTCTGTCTTTATAGATTATAAAGTGTTCAATAGATCAACAGAGTGACATTACTAAAATTCTTCAGTTAACTTACAGGTTTGTTTTTGTTTTTTCTAAGTCTCTTCTTATCTTTATAGATTAGAATATAGATTATATTCTAATCACTAATTACAGGAAGACTGGAGTGACTCTATTAATGGAAGACATAACAGACTTAAAAACTAAGGATATTACCATGGATAAAAAGGGATATTACATAATGATAAAGAAATTAATTCATCAAGAAGATACAACAATCTTAAGTGTTTATGTACCCAATTACAAATCTTCATATATGTATGTATATATCTATCCCAATGTATATATGCTTATATGTGTGTATATGTATGTATCCCGATGAAGTGCTCAAAAGAAAACTAGGTAAATCTATAAAGATAGTTAAGATCAACGTTCCTCTGTCTAATTAATAGAAAAAGTAGACAAAAATCAGTAAGACTGTATAATACCTGAATGACATAATTAACCACTTGACTAAAATGACATTTAGAGAACAATTATTTTAATAACAGCAAAATACACATCTCAAAAGTACATATAAAATATCTACTGAGGTATTTATATTCTTGGCCGTCAGATAAAGCACACCAAATTTCTTAAATGGACTTATGCTAGAAATACATAACAGAAAAATATATGGCAAATCTTCATATATTTGGAAATTAAACCACATATTTCTAAACAACTATTGTATCAAAAAAGAATTTAAAAGGATCATTAGGAAATAATTTTAATTTAATGAAGATCAGAATATATTATACTTTATGTTATGCAGCTAAAGCAGTGCTTGAAGGAAAATTTATAGCATAAAATGCTTACACTTGAAAAGAAGAAAGATTTCATGTGATTTATCTTAATGTGCTAAGGTTCCACTGTAAGATAATAGCAAAATAAAATCAAACTAAATCCAAAGCAAGCAAAAAAAGAGGATAAAATGAAGGTAGGAGTTAAACTAAAAGTAATTTTAAAAATAGGGAAAATCAATAAAGTCAAATGCTCTTTCTTTGGAAAGATGAAATTGATAGACTTCTAGACACAGATGATAAATATCAGCAAAGAAAGGTTATCACTAGATCATACAGACCTTGAAGATATTAATAAGAAAATATTATGAATATCTTTATTGTAATAAATTTGATGGCATGGGTTAAATGGATCAATTTATAGACAGACACAATCTACCAAAGCTAATTCAAGAGAAGGCAGATAACTTAAGTAGCCTTCTATATGGCAAAGATAATCTTTGCACAAGGGCACTCCAAAAAGAGATGACTTCGCTGATTAATTTTACTAGACATTTACATGCTACAACAATTCTTCCATGTAATAGAAGAAGAAGGAATATTTCCAATTCAATTTAGGAGGCAAATATTACCCAAATACTAAAATATAGACAAAGACATTACAGGAAAAGAAAACTATAGGTCAGTATTTCTTACAAACATAGATGCAAAACTTCTTAAAAATAATATGACAAAATGGAATCCAGGAATAAATAATGATAATGCATTACAACCAAGTAGGATTTATCTGAGAAATGCAAAGTTGGTTCAATATTCAAAAATCAATATATATAATTCATTCAAACAGACATAAAATCTACCAGGTTACTCTTTAGAAATTAATAAACTGATTCTAAAATTTATTTTGAAATTAGAAATGTCAAGAATAGTCAAATCTTGAAACCAATTCTCGAAGAAAAAGAAAACCAAAGACTAATAATGCCAGATGGCAAAATTACAGTGAATAAGACAATGTCATATTGGTACCAGGACAAACCAATAGAACTGAAGTACAGTTCCAGGAACAAGCCAAGACACATGTAGTCAATTTATTACAAATTTTGCAATGTAGCACTGTAGGAGAAAGGTTGGTCTTTTCAACAAGTACTTGGTTAGCTGAATATATAGATGAGAAAAATAAGTCTTGATCTCTACCATAAAATATAAACAAAAATAAATCTCAGATAGTAGTCTGAAATTTGAAAGTTAAAATGTAAGTTTTTTTTAAAAAATTGAAAATTATATTAGTGCTTAAAATGGGCATTTACTTTAAAATATACAAAACTTACTAACTTTAAAGAAGAAAAACCAAATTGAACTAGTAGATTAAGAACTTCTGATCATGAGAATACTTCATTTAGAGAATAAAAATATATGTCACAGAGTGGGAGAAAATTTTTTGTAACACAGATGTCTAACAAAGGATTTTTACCCAGAATATATTAAGGACATCTTCCAATTAATAAAAGAGGTCATGGTGGGGGGGTGGGGGAGCTCAGCAACACAACAGGGAAAGGATTTAAATGGGCACTTTATAACACAAGATGCCAATTGACCTGGAAACATATGAAGAGATCCTCCACTTCATTAAGAATCAGCGAAATTCAAATTCAAAACTGCAATATGATATCACTACCCTCTGGGGAAAATGTAAAAGACAGAAAATACCCACTGTTAGTGAGGATGTGAAGCAACTGAAAATGTAAATTGGTATAACCACTTTGAAAAAATAGTTGGCAGTATCTAACAAATCTGAATATATTTATATTTATATTTATACATTATATGACCCAGCAATTGGATTCTTACCGTATTCCCAACAGAAGTGTATATATTTGTTCTTCAAAAGACATATACAAAATAAGCTTTGTAGAAGTCTTACTCATAATAATGAAAAATACCCAAATATCCAGCCATAATAGAAGGATAATTAAATACTGGTATGTACCAATACAAGAGAGCAGTGAGAATTTTAAAAACTCTAACTATATGCAGTTACATAGATGGTTCTTAAAAATATAATGCTGAACCAAAAAAGCAGAGATGAAAGAATACATAGTTTATGATTCCATTGATATAAATTTTAAAATGTGACAAAATATTTTTTGCAGCACTAAGATTCTAGATGGTCATTGCTTTTGAGGGCAAATGGTAGGAGGTGTCACAGATGAGTTTCTGGAGTGTTGGTGATTTTTAAATTTCTTGATCTGGATGCTGGTCAAATGGGTACGTTTACTTCATGACAACACATTAAGCTGCACACTTCGAATTTTTGTACTTACTATATTTATGTTTTATTCCAATATTTTAAAAATTTATATGCAATATGCTCTATTAAACTTGGAAACCACAAACAATATTCATGAACAATGAGATTAAAAAGAAACACATCTCTATGTGGGCAGAGAATAATAAAACTTCTCAAACAAGGTGAAAAAACAATTCTGCCATCAGCCAAGATGAGGAAACTGTGACTGGATTTACCCTTCTGCCTAAATCAGGTAAAAACCCAGACAAAATCTATGAAGCAGAAATTTTTTAGACATTGGGCCTTCGGCAGCATGGGACAGTTATACCTGGGAGAGGAAAAGCAAACGAAGTGAACACTATGATTGCACCAGGTAACTACCTGGAGAGTTTCCAGGCTGCAGCATGACGAGAAGATACCAGGCAAAGCCTGGTAGTCCCGGAGTTGAGGAGACAGAGTTGGGTGTCCTCAGAAACCAAGATATAAGGTATATAAAGAATATCGAAAATAAATTTCTAAAGGTGAAAATTACAATGTTTAATATAAAAAATACATTGCATGAGATTAACAGGATATTAGACAATAAAGAAGACACATTAATGACTTGTATCTAAGTAGAAACTATAATAAACAGTATTAAAAGATTGAAAAAATATGAGTATTACATCAATGAGATAAGGGACAAGTTTAATTGGCCAACTAGCTATTTAATTGGAGTTCCCAAAAGAGAAAAGACAGAAAAAATAGTGTAAAAATACTGATAGCCCATGTTTTAGAATAACTGAATCAGAATACCTGTGGGTGGCATCTGGAGATCAAGAGTTGGACAGGAATGGTATATGTGTGCTGAGAATAGGATAAATCAATGACCTAACCCAGTGAAAGTGGCTTTCCAAACCAGGATATATGTTATTGACCAAAACGGAAGTGGAATCTGACAACGGTGGATTTTTGGAAGGAGCAGAACCTGTGACATGAAGGAGAAAGCCAAAGCTATGGGAATTTACATAAGGGCAGTCTTTTGTGAGACTTGGCAAGGAGACAGCAAAACATTGATCTGATTGGTGGTTAAGAAGGTGATTATTTTGGAGAACCCGTAATAAGATCATAGGATCTTATTATAGTATAATTTCTGCTCCTCACTGCTCTGAGTTGATAGATTTTCAGGACCCAGTCTTGTCATTTCCAAGTAAGGTAATTATATTTTGTGAGTAAGTGATATGATCCTCAAAAGATACCTTGGTGGCTGCAGCAACATCCCAAATGGAATCAGCTACGAATTCCCAAGATTCAAGATTGCACAAAATTAATATTAACCCACTCTTAAAATAATATATATTTCAAGGGAGGAAGTGAGGGAGAAAAGACGCACACAATGAAGGAGAAAAGACACGTACAGACTAGCTTTTAGTTTCAAACTCTGATATTATTTTATCTCTAATCTTGTCTCCCAAAAATGGATTGTAAATATTTCGTAAATACCATGAAATTAGGAATATATCTTATTCTTAAGTTTTTACCACTAGCATAGCATTAGGTGTTTAATCAATATCTGTTTAGTAGTTTGATAGGCAAAAATGTATTCGTTGTGTATGTCTAATAGATAAATCGAACGCTCCCTGAGATTTTGTTACAGCTCTCAACTGATGGGAGTTGCTATCTTGGGCTACCTAATGGCAACTCTTTTTTATAAACACATATACATTTTGATGTAAACTTTTAATTGAACTATATCTACAAAAAGTGCAGAGATCAATAGTGTATGGCAGAACAAACTTTCACAAAGTGAACAAACTCATGTGACCAGCACCCAGATTAAAAACGGAACATCACCTGGATCCCAGAAGGTCTATTCTGTCTCCTTACATTTTGGTAGCTTTCTTTTCTTTCATTTTATTTTGATCTTTGTTTTTATTTATTTATTTATTTTTGAGACGGAGTCTCACTCTGTCGCCCAGGATGGAGTGCAGTGGCGCGATCTCGGCTCACTACAAGCTCCGCCTCCCGGGTTCACGCCATTCTCCTGCCTCAGCCTCCGGAGTAGCTGGGACTACAGGCCACCGCCACCAAGCCCGGCTAATTTCAGGATGGTCTCGATCTCCTGACCCCATGATCCGCCCGCCTTGGCCTCCCAAAGTGCTGAGATTACAGGCGTGAGCCATCACGCCCGGCCTACATTTGGTAGCTTTCTAAGAGCAACCACTATCTTGAATTGTGACACCATAGACTAATTTTGTAATCTTTTGAGTCTGGCTTCTTTTGCTGTATATTTGTGACATATCTGTATTTTTGTGTATAGTTACAGTTCATTCTCACTGCTGAATAGTATTTATTGTCTAAATATGCCACTATCTATTTATTCAGTCTACTGTTGTTAGATATTTGAGTAGCTTCCTATATGGGGATATTATAAACAGTGTGCTATGAACATTCTTGGACATGTCTTTTGGGGAATATGCTTATGCATTTTGTTGAGTTTGTATCTAAAAGCAGAATAGCTGGGTCAAAGATATGCACAGCTTTGCTTTAGTAGATGCTGCCAAGCATTTGTTCAATTTATACTCCCACCAGCAATGTATGAGAGTTTCAGTTGCTGTACATTGTTACCAACATTTGGAATTGTGAACTTTTTTAATTTAAGCTTTTTTGGTGTGTAGTAGCACTGCTTTGTGATTTAAATTCTCATTTTTCTGATTCTTAATGAAACTGAACTTCTTTCCTTATGACTATTGGCAAATGTAAATGGATAAGTGCTTTTGTGAAACACTTGGTAATATCTTTTGCCCATTGGTTTTCTTTCAATTACATATATCATGTGTTATTGATTTGTAGAAGTTCTTTGCATATTATAGCTATAAATCTTTGTTGGATATATGTATTGCAACTCATTTCTCTGGCTTCGTGGGTTGCCTTTTTACTTGCTTAATGCTGTCTCCATATGAGACTGTATAAGCTTTATTTAGTCTTTTAGAAGCTTTCTGTTTAGGTTTTAATTTCCTGCCTGCTACTGTTCCAGAATTTGGTAACTGTCATAAGAAGAAAGCTAGCAATATGATATAGACTCCCCATATCTCTGCCAAAAGCTTAGTTCTGTTTTCTTTTTTTGTAGCATTCTTGTCTGAGTACATAATTCAGATTCTCATTGTATTAGTCAGGGCTCTCCAGAGAAACAGTATTCATGGTATAAATAAAAAAGTTATATCTATCTATATATAATATATATATATTGCATGTATAGATAATTCAATGAAATATATATATTTCAGTGTTGCAATTTAGTCTGAGTCTGAAGATTTGAGAACCAAGGAAGCTGATTCCAAAGGCCTGAGAAGAGGGCTAGGAAGGCCTCTGGTATAAGTCCTGGAGTTTGAAAACCCATGAACCAAAAGCTTCAGTGTTGTGGAGCAGAAGATGGATGTACCAGCTCAAGAAGAGAGAGAAATAATTTACCCTTCTTTCACATTTTTGTTCTTTTCAGGCCATGAATTGAATGATGCTGCCCACATTGGTGAGGATGGATATTCTTTGCTCAGTCTACTGATTCAAATGTGAATCTCTTCCAGAAACACCCTCACAGACAGACCAAGAAATAATGTTTTACCAGGTATCTGGGCATCATTTAATCTACACAAGTGGACACATAAATTAACCATAACATGCATCCTTTGGCCCATGCACAAAATTGCCACATGCCACAAGGTAAATATAGAATTCTGTTTATTTCTGCTACGTTCTTCCCTCTCTGGAGTTATGGTTTTTCCAATTCTCTTTACTATTGTAGCAGTGTGAAGACTTCAAACAGATGATTGCCATATGTTATCTGGCTTTTTTTTTTTCTTTTTATTCTCAGGGGCAGCATCGGCCTGCCAAAATCTACTTCTTCCCATTTTTAAGTAAAAATGTACCACAGAATATTTTGGACTGATATACACTGACATCAGCTATCATATATCAATTAATGAAGAAATACCAGCAGAGTTGTATTTTATGTAAAATAAACCCACAAGTATTGCTAATCTCAGTACTGTTACATTTTTTACTGACCCTGGGCATCAGCAGGTCTGAAGAATAGTATCTCTTGATAATTAAGGGACATCTCCGTTTTACTTGCTTTTGGGGATTGAACCCTGATTAGCAGTACTGGAAAATTAAAGTGGAGTTGATTATCCTAATAAAGTGAAAGAAGTGAAACAGAAACATATTTAAAGGTGTTTAAACACATTAGTAATGATTGCCTTGTGCATGACTAGTTTTTTGCCAATTTGAGTAATGTTAACTGAATCATGGGTTTGATCTTTCTCAGAAAACCATGAAAAGAAACTGAAAAATTACTTGGCAAATCACACACACACACACACACACACAATGTGATTTGTTTTGAAATGAATTCCTAACCTAGATTACCAGCCCAATTCCTGTGTTTGTGCCAAGGGTGGAACTTGAGCATATGACATCTTAGCTACAGCTGGCTAAGGCAAAAACACTGACTTAGGTTGGCAAATCCCATGGCTGTGGCTAACAGTAACAACATGAACAATCTGAGTTCTTTCATGTACATTATCTCTCTTACTGGTATTTTAACTGAGGCCACTTAATTGAGCCTTAGCAGTGTTTGTATACACAACAATTACTTTTCAAAAATCTAAATAGCTGTTTCAAAGTGAAGCAGAAACACTAATAATACGTGGACCCCTCCAGGGGATACTTCTGGACTTTAAATTTAGAGCTTAGAGATTTCATGAGAATGATTCAAACTATGTTTGTTTCCTTTTAATAGAAAATTCCATATCCAAGCAACATTCAGTAAGGGTTGGCACAAATAATGTGACATTTGAATAATAACAGTTAAATATCTAAGTCAAAGATGTTTGCTATAATTCTAATCTTAAAAATACCATTTATTGGCTGGGCGCAATGGCTCACGCCTGTAATCCCAGCACTTTAGGAGGCCGAGGCGGGCAGATCACAAGGTCAGGAGGTCGAGATCATCCTGGCTAACATGGTAAAACCCCTGTCTCTACTAAAAATATAAAAAATTAGCTGGGAGTGGTGTCGGGAGCCTGTGGTCCCAGCTACTCGGGAGGCTGAGGCAGGAGAATGGCGTGAACCTGGGGGGTGGAGCTTGCAGTGAGCCGAGATTGCGCCACTGCACTCCAGCCTGGGCGACAGAGTGAGACTCTCTCTCAAACAAACAAAAAAAATCAAAAAAAAAATTATTGTCTTTTTCTAGTTATAAAGATAGCACTTTTATGTACATAACTTAAAAGAAAATTCTTTATAATTGCATCCTAAAAAGAGTGAACAGTTCGTGTAAAACTTTATTTTTTACAGAAGATATCTATATGTTTAAGTTGGATTCATATAATATATCATCATGTATTTGTTTATATATGTTTAAATTATATATGCTTAGACTTATGTGATATATAGTTTTATAATCTGATTTCTGGATTTAACTATATAAGAAACTTATCTTGTCATCATATTTTCTGTAAAATGTTATATTAACAGGTGCATAATGTAGCAAAATATGTATACACTGACATATTAATAGACATGTAAGTTGTTTGCAACTTTTCACTGTGTTATGTGGACATCCTTGTATATAAATTTTTAATGCACATCTGATTATTTTATTAGAATAATTTTTTAAAATAAAAATATGGGCAAATATTTTACAACTGTAAAGCCCTTATATCATAATATCAAATTACCCTTCAGAATGATGGTAAAGGTATGAGAGCATCTATTTCACTGAATATTTGCCAGTACTAAGAATTGTGCATTTAATTCTCCTTCCCAACTTTATAGGTGAAAGAAATGCTATTTTATGTTCTTTTTAGTATTACTTACCATTTTGCATTACTGGCAAGTTGAACATTAAAAAATGTTTATTGTCATTAGTATATGTTTTTCTTTAGTATATTTATTGCCTCCTCATATACTTTACTTTCTGTTATATTGGGTGGTTTACGTTTTTCTTACTATTTGTGAGACCTCTTTCAACATAAAGGTCATTAACCCTTTTTCTGCCATAAGTGTTTCAAAAATTTTCTATTTATAATTTGTCTAATGATTTTCTGACATAACAAAAATTTTACTATGTACATAGTCACATCTATTAGACGTTTTCTCCCTGGTTTTTAATTTTGATTTTATGCCTAAAAAGGTCTTATAGCTTCAAGTTCAGTTAGATGTTTACCTATATCTATCTATACGTCTATGTCTTAAATTCACATTTTTATTCATACACTGTACAGGCTGATGGAGTACATGTGATATTTTGATACAAGCATACAACATGTAATGATCAAATCAGGATAATTGAGATATTCATCACCTTAAATATTTATCATTTCTTTGTGTTGGGAACTTTCCAAATCTTCTAGCTATTTTGAAATGTATAATAAATTATTGTTAAGTATAGTCATCCTACTGTGCTAATGAACACTAGAACTTATTTCTTCTATCTAGCTGTAGTTTTATACCCATTAACTAACCTGTCTTCACTCCCTACCCACCACACATACACATTTTTAAGCCTCTGGTAACCATCATTCTACTTTCTACCTCCATGAGATCAGCTCTTTTTAGCTCCCACATATGAGTAAAAAAAAGTGATATTTGTCTTACTGTGCCTGGCTTATTTCACTTAACATAATGTCGTCCAGTTTCATGCACGTTGCTGCAAATGACAGGATTTCAGGCTTTTTTCAGTAGCTGATATTCCACTGTGTATATGTGTACCACATTTTCTTCATCCACTCGTCCATTGATAGACACATCGATTCCATATCTTGGCTATTGTGAATAAGACTGTGACAAACATGGGATATTTACTTTTGCTTCTTTTATGGTTTCATTTTCTTACCCTTAACCCTTCAATTTATTTGGAATATATTTGGAATGTGATACTAATCTAATTTAACCTTTTCCAAATATCCCATTTACCGTATAAATTTTATTATATACCAGATAGTTATATACATTAGTTCTTTTTACTGTGCTTTCTGTTTGTGGTCTGTCATGCATTAATATTGAGCTCTTTTACTATTTTAAAGTATACTTGGACATGTAGACAGTGGGATAGACAAACTTTCCTTTTATTATTATTCTGTTTTCAAAAATGTCTTGAATATTTTCACCTGTTTGTTCTTCCATGTTACATTTAAAAATAATTTTATAAGGTACAGAAGTTATCTCATACAGCTTTTCAAAAGGATGAGTAAGCTTTCGGTGAACTCTCACATATTTAATAGCCTTTGAGAAATATTGATAAGTAAATAACAAATGTGAAAACTCTGTATAGTAAGCTACCTTTGGTGTTAAAAATGAATAAAACTGCTTGGCTATGCAAAGGATTTCTTTGGAAGGATACATAGGAAACAATGGTTTTGAGTTGGAGGATAGGAGTGGTGGAAGATTTACATGTAACCAAATATTCTTTGGCATTTTTGAATTTTGTAATGTTCATGTTAAATATAACAAATTAAAAATTTTCAAAGATAAAATAAAAACTCTGAAAATTACCCTGATGTTTACAAATTGAAAGCTTTGAGGATGAAGCACTTGCTCCAAATCATATGGTTAGTGAATGATCAGTGAGGACCCCCTCAACTACCCAGGATTGCTTCTTCCAGGCTTCAATGAAGGAAGGGAGAACACAAAGGATTCACAAGCAAATTTAGCCCAGGAAGCACATTCTTCACTACTTCTTAGTGTTTGGCTTAAGTCATCTTGAGCATAAGATTTTTAGTCTGAATATCATTCAGTTTCTGAATGTAGCTTGTAACTTTCAAAAATAGTTGAGGATAGGAAGCTCGTTTGGGGAGACAAGTTGTGAAAAGTCGAATGTAAAGAAGGTAAATAGCTGAAAAACTAGAGAGACCCAGTAAAACCTATATGATATTTGGTAAAAAAAAAAAAAAAAAAAAAAAAAAAGTGTAATGCCCAGAGCTATTGTTATGAAACAATGTTTATGTGTTATTTAATGCTGCTTCATAAGAATGTCATCTTCCTGCACAAACGAGTGACCACATTCCAGCTGGGCAACATGTAGGTAGAGTGCCAATAAAGGACTTTAAAACGTTTTCTGTATTAATAGCAGAAGACAGAATAGAGTTCATTGTGCCGAACACGGAGAAGCCGTGTCTCACTCAGAGTAGAGACATAGGGCTAATAATTTACCAATAACATCTGGAAGGAAAGCAGTGCTTTTCATGGCAATAGGTTTCATTACTGTGACATATATTTGTTGGCTTTTGAAGTTAGATAGAACTGAGTTATACCTTAGCCCCAAAACTTGCTAGCTGTGCGCAAAGGGACTTGTTTGATAATGTAGAGGCAAAGCAACATTGATGAGCCTTAATTTTTTTCATCTGTCAAATATATATTGTAATGCCATCAACATTCGTCAGTTAATTCAATGAGCTACACAGTAGACAGTGTTCCAGGTATGGGTGGTTCCATAGTGTATAAGAGAAAGATGTCTCTGCATTCATGAAACTTTTCTTTTACTAGGGGATAACTAAATAAAATAAACACAATGCAGTGTTTACTAGAACACTTAGCACAGTAAACCCTGAAGGAATTATATTATTTATATTATAGTCATAAGAGTATATATATAATATGCTAACATTATTTATTATTTTCATTATTTCAGTGAGTAGCTAAACAAAGTTCTAGTCTGAATTTTAAAGGTCTTGGCACAAACCCTAATGGAGCAATAGCAACATAGCACCCACCAAAGGGGAACCAGACAGAAGCAGAACTCAGTGCTTTAACTCCACTGGCAAAAGAGTTCCCTTAGTCCTTACAAAGAGGTGTTCAGTCTCAGAGCCAGCCTAACAATCTTTCTTAGTTGTGTCCTATGTGTTGTAATCCACATCCAATTCTCATTATATTGCAGGTTTCAGTTCTTTACAATAAAACCTTCTACCATTTTTACAAAGTATTGAGTCACAGTCCGTTTTAATATGGTTCTATATAGATACCTAGATCAGGAGAACCCAAGTCTGTGTCCTGAGTGGAAAATGAAAGCACCATTCTTTGCTAATGAGGGTTCATATTTCCCCTGTAGTTAGAAAATTATAGTTTGATGAGTTTAAGAAAATGTGCCTCTTTCAAAAGAAATTATGACCTTCCTCTGACCTTTATTATTCATTTAACATTTATTGAGCAAGTCTTTCATATCACTCAGAAAAGAATAAGGAAAAGGTGAGGCAGTAGATGGAGTCTATTCTGAATCTCAAAAGCCTTTTGATTTCATCCCTCAAGGGTTTGTGAGGAGACATTGATAGTCCAGTGGTGAAGTACAAAGCACAGGGCTTTATCACGGAAGATTAAATCGCTGAAAACTACGCTGGGAATCTACTGAGTTCTCTTTCTGAATGAGACAAATGGTATTTTTAAAGGCAAAGTGGAAAAGGGTAAATTTGCTTGCATTAATTATAGAATTAGGACATCAATATTAAAGAGTCCCAGTGCACTTAGATAATAGTGGCGTTAACAGAAATGAAGTGATGAGATTTCGGAAGTTCGGATTACCAGGCCACAAGAGCAATGGCAACCCCTTTCTTTTCTTTTTCAGCAAAAAGCTTTTGACCGTTCATTTCCATTTAAGAGACTCAAACATATGGCATTACCCTTTGCTCGGCAGGCATTTTCTTAATTGGAAAACACCTGTGCCTTTCTTTTAGATTCATCAGGATACTCCGGAGAAAATGTTTTACCATCCGTGGATGTTCACTTCTCTTTCTCTTTATCTGCCTCAAAAATTCTGTGTTAACAAACCCAGTTTCATTTGTGAAACAGCAATTATGATTTCTAGCTTGGTTAAATATTTGTGCCAAAGGTGAGAAAGGGAAAACTTCCTAGAATTCAAAAAGAATGCTTTCAAAGTTTTCACCATATCCATTTCAAAGGAAAATTATATGATAAAGGTAATTGAGAGACTCCCATATTTATAAATGGTTCCTTGGAAATAAACAGATCTTTTCAAAGAAGTGGAAGTGACCTTCCACTCCCTCTCTTGCCATCTAGAAACGGATTCAAAAGGAGATTCTTTATCACAGCCAAGTGTTTAGGGGTTTAGGGGACAGGCACTACTCAGGAAGGTTTCTGACTGTCCACCAGCCCTTTTCTTTAATCTCCCCGCAGCCTATGGGGGAGGATGTGAGTAGGATGATCCAGCTGGGACATCTTGGATGGCAGTAACCTAGTATGTACTTGAACACTTCTCCCTAACCTCATTACCGTTGCACTCCAGGAGGATTGCATACTAGGGAGCAGATGCTGTAACCCTTCTCTTCTAGACCACAGGAAAATTAATCCAGGTAGTTTGCTTTGAAGGAACTTTTTGAAAAAGTATGAAGGTGAAAGATTAAAGGTCTTACAGCACAAAGAAGATCTATCACATTTCCCGCCACCCCAGAACTGACAATATTTGCTCAAATTCAGTGTTTTTGTGATCTATGTATGGGTCATTTTTATTTCCAGTGGCTGTCAATCCAAGACTACAGGACTTGCCAGTCCTATTAATGCAAATTTTTGCATTGTATCTCCATTTTAAGGGACCCAAAACACATTGCCTTATTTCTCTGCCTGTTTTCTTCTCCTCTCATTAGATAATGCATGTCTATCTGTTGCAATACAATTCTAGGCAATGGTGGACAGAAAGTAATTACAGTAGTCTGAAGATTGCTTAAAGAGACTGGCCAGAGTGAAACCAGTGTCTAAAGTTTCCATCCACCTGTCTAGCCATCTCTGAAGGCTTTGGACAGTGTGACAGAACATATAACTTGGGGCCAGCCTACTTAGGTTTGAGTCTTAACTCTACCTGCTAGGGTCTGTGTGGCTTCAAGCCAATATTTTTATCTCTCTGTGTTTGAGTTTCTTTTTCCTTGGAAAGGGTGAATAATAATAACTGTTTCTTAGAAGAGTTGTCAGAGTTAAATGAGCTAATATATGAACAGCACTTAAAACAGTACCTGACACATAGGAAGCGGTATGTAAGAGTTTGCTATCGGCCAGGCGTGGTGGCTCACGCCTGTAATCCCAACACTTTGGGAGGCTAAGGCAGGCGGGCATCACAAGGTCAAGAGATGGAGACCATCCTGGCCAACATGGGGAAACCCCATCTCTACTAAAAATACAAAAATTAGCTGGGCATGTGTAGTCTCAGCTACTCTGGAGGCTGAGGCAGGAGAATCACTTGAACGAGTGAGGCGGAGGTTGCAGTAAGCCACTGCACTCCAGCCTGGTGACAGAGTGAGACTCCGTCTCAAAAAAAAAAAAAAAAAAAAAAAGGAAAAAAGAGTTTCCTATCACTATTACTAGTTTTTGTTTTGTTTTGTTTTGTTTTTGTTTGTTTTTTTGTTTTTTTGTTTTTTTGTTTTACAGCCTGACCTTGAAATGTTTTATGCACTCCTTGAGGTTGTGTGCAAAATTTAATGTGGCTGCTTAAATATACAGTTTCCTGGTAGAGCATTCATACTGTTTATCAAAGTCATCTGTAAATTTAACAAGTTTGGGAACTACTGTGCCAGGCTCTGCGGATCTCCCAACATGAATAGATAGCTTCTATCATTAGTAAAACTCAGTGAACCATTATGAGTTTTGATTCCTACAAACAACAATTAGATCTTCAAGTAAAAGAATCCTTAAGAATTTATTTAAAACATACATGAAAGCTATTGATATGTTCATTTTGTTTTCTACAGCTTTCTTTGAATTTTTTTTAAATACACAATTATAAACAGCAGCTATCTAGTGAGATCAATGAGCCAAATTAATCGAAAAGAGCATACCACACTGAATATCACAAAGATTTGAGATTTCCCCCAGCCTTTGAGCCGGCCTGCATTAATGCAGTGACCCACTAGATGTCAATGTTTCCATGAGAATGAATAAAGGCATTCTGTTGTTATCCTTGAAGCAGAGATTAATTGATTGCTATAAAAAGTTAGATGAAATAAAATGTTCTCCTTGCTCTTCAAACTAAGATAAGCTAATACCTTTGGACACAATTTCACTCCCCTGCATTCACCGAATGTCCAATTACATATCCTCTCTGCCTGGACCTTCAAAACAATGTAAAACTTAATGAAGGCAATGAAAGAAGTCACAGGAGGATTTTTTGCAGAGCTTCCATCCAGTTCAGAAACAAAGCAATTCAATACATGTCTTCAAGATTTCTAAAGGCAATGACTTAGTAAGTAATATTCTTCCCATATCATCCTCTATGTCCTTTTTTTCTCTTTATTTGATACATTTTTAAAAATGTCTGTGTGAAAGCAATGTTTTAGCTATCTTTGTTCAAGTAGGCTTGCTTAATTGGGATGAAGAAGATCCTATTTGAATCATAAGTCGGCCAGGAATACTTCTGTGTTTTCAGATGTTCTGTTTTTACCATTTATCTGAGCACACATTTTAGATTATGTGCCTCAGCCATCAGATGCAGACAATCAGGAGAGCCACAAAGAGCCATCTAAAGAGGCAAGAAAACACAATAGATGGGATATGGGAAAAAAATATATCTATAACTAGAACATCTAAATGAGTGAGGATGCTGAAGGTATTAACGCAGCGAAAACACCAGCACATGGGCTACTTTATCTCCCTACTCTTGCGGTTTCATTTAGTACATGTCCCTTTTCCTCCCGAGAGCAGAGAGAGAAGCAAATGAGACTTTATAGGATTCCACTGCATGTGTACTGAAACTTCTCCAATGTCAAATATCACTTTCCTGGGGATATAAAGTCTACTGTGTGTACTAAAGAACCAAACCTAGGATGCTTGTCAAATATATGCTTGAGGTAAACCACAGAGATTGATTATGGTGGAAATGTTTTACTAATAAAACAGTAGGAAAAATATGTTCCAAGAATTCAGTCATCTCTGGTTATTTTCAGGGCTGAAAGCAGATGGCCTCAGAGGCTGTGCTGGACACTGGCTCAGAAATGTAACACAAGGTTAACACTAACATATGCTATCATTCATGGGCTACCGGAGTTCCAAGAAATATATGAACTTATCCCAGTAAGACCCTTCTCTGAAATATTTTCTTCGTGCATTTTCTAAAAGTTAATGTAATCAAGGCTTAAAATGGCTCAGGAAAAGGGGCCATTTTATTTCCTTTGGACCCACTGGGAAACTTCCACAGCATCCAGTCTCTTTTCTCTGTCTTTTACGGTTTTCTCTGACATGTTGAAAGTAGAAGTGGTTATTTGTCAGTGATGGTTTATTATTTTTATTCAGACAATATTTCAGTGTAATAGTCTAAGCATTGAAAAATGTAATTCTTCATTTTAAAAGCAATATAGACAAATTATTAATCTAAATCTAGGATGACAGACTTAAAAATATCCATCTAGTTAATGTTATGGTGAGGTTTATGGGGAGCAGTTGCTAGTAGGACTAACCATTTCCAAATATTTCCCCTTGCAGCCTGTCGCTGATATCTGAAATGAATCAATAAGAGACTCATAAAAGAAATAATTTGCCATCAATAGAGAAGTTCATTTATCAAATTGCTGTCATCAATGTCTTAGTATGAACTCATTTATTTTCCTCTTTCTATGGAAAAGATGACCAAAACAGGAAAGTACATAGGGTTCTTCCTAGAGAAGGCGGTTCTGGTAGATTGCTCAGGATATTGAAAGTCCTAAGAAACTTGGGATTTCTGTGGCTGTGAGAGAAATAGAAGCATCCAAAAATTAAGATGTATACCTAAAGATTTAGTAATAAAATACCAGGAGAAGGTTTTTCTATGCTTTTTCCAATTTTGCATTGGGAAAACCCTAAGAACAGGGTATTGGTTCCTGTAAATAATGTAGCCAGTCCAGGGAAGTGCCATTTTTTTCTAGTGGGAAGTGTAGAATGATAAGGAAGGAGTTATGGATTGAGTTATTGCTATGATAGTACACTGAGTTTAGGACATTGTTTGATCTCCCGACTACTATACTAGGGGCACTAGGGAAGATCAGCTGCCTCTCTGCCTCTTTCTCTCAATTGTGCATCCCACACATAGGAACAGGGTATCATAGTTTTAGAGGCAGATGAACGTTTTTCAAGAATCATTTTACCATCTGTATGCTCTGTTAACCTTGAGAATTTTCCTTAGCATTTCTAAACTTCAATTTTCTCCTTTTTAAAATGGAAAAAAAAAAAAAAACCCACTATAATCTGTCCAAACAAGTCATAGAGTGGTTTTAAGTTGACAACAACTATGTGCAAATGGGCTTTGTGAACTGTGATGGGTTTTACACAATCTCCTGAGTATTTTATTTATATAAATAGTGTAATTATATTCTTTCATGCTCCTTTAGATCATGAAATCTGATGTAATTGCAAGCAAAAATACATCTGGTATTTACTAGGTTAGAAAGCATAAAAATGTGTGTAACAAGATTAGAAAAAGGTTACTACTCCAAGAAAGGAAAAAATAACAGAAAGAAATGCTGTGGGATTGTATTGGACTCCTGACAATGGCACCAACTTCACAATGTGATATTAATAGGTTTTGAAGGATGAGGTGAGAGTGCTGAAGTCATGACAGTATTCTTCTGGTGTTTTCTTTGGAGATGAAAGAGATAAGGCAATTTTTAAAATGTATATTCTAGATGCTTATCTAGCTCATGACCATTTCAAAACATTTGCAATCACTCATTTTGATGACTTTTCTGATGTGACTAAATCTTATGAGTTATTTTTATTAAGATCTTGCAAGGTTGTCAGACAACTAATTGTGGTGGAAAACAGCCAAGGAGCAGGGCCAAAGTGGTGCACAGTGTGGACTGTTTCTCCAGCCTATTAGTTATCTGCATTCCTAATCATTCCAAAAATGTCTTTTAAATCTGAACAAATATTTGTCTGCATACTCTTCTCTTTTTTTTCAATTTTTGTGTCTGTGTCATGTATGCATTTGTAACTTGCTTATCTCATTAGATTGCCATCTCCTGCCAGGCATAGTCTGTGTCTTTTCTTATCTTTAAGACTGCTGGTAGGATCTAATACAAGTTTAGGCACACAGGTCTTCCTCTAACATGGATCCTTTTGGTTACAGGAAAAGGGGATTGGGTTGTAGATAGGACTAACCTCCTCACTAGATGTACACATTTTACAATTATCTTTATAAATTTTGCTCCTTATCTTCTCATGATGATTCAAAAGAAGAAAAGAAACTTAGCTTATTCCTTCACATGAGTTCATGCATCAAACACTATTGAGTGTATATTACATGCCAGGTTCTGTATTAGCAACTGGAATGACCAAACAAATGTGGCAAGAATTTTGTCTTAGAGGAACAGTTGAATAAGGATTTCAGAGAAGGAGAAGCTCAGAGAAGGAGAATTCCAGCTGAATAAAGTCATGGGAAGGGACACCACAGCTGCTGGGCTTTAAGATTAATATGTGCCTCATTTGTTTTTTCTATCCTGACTGTCTTTTATTTTTTATTAATTAATTTCTTTTGTAATTTTCAAACATTGTATATATTTTGTAATGTACAACATAATGTTTTTATACATCTGATGGCTGTGACTCAGAGTGGACTCTGGTTAGCACACAAATTGTATCATTAATTCAATATTAGTCTATTTTAGATAGACAGATAGAAATAAATCAAAGGGAAGAAGATGACTTGGAATTCGTGTGAAGCAAATGAGACACCTACAGATAGAGAAGGTCAAGACATGGGATGACTAATCTCACCAAATACGAATTTCTCTCTTTGTGAATAAATGCACCAACATATGTAGAAATACACTCATTACAGTGTCATTTAAAACAGAAAAGTATTGAAAACCACGTACGTATAAAATATATTAGAAACCACAGAAATATCTTCTTATCATTTCTTCATTTCTTAAGGCTATTTTGGGGGGATACTTTTTTCTCAGCTTCTATTCATTTTTAAGAACTATTTTTTGTATTAGTACGTCATATACGTTGTAAATATCTTCAGAGTTTATCATTTGCATTTAATTATTCCCTTTGCTGTTATATGTGATATCCTAATTTTTAATTAGTTGTACTTATGAGTCTCGTACTTTTGGTTTCTGCTTTTGGTATCATGCTTAGGAAGACTTTCTCCACCACAATGCCATATAAAGTGTTTATTTTCTCCTACTGTCAGTATGGTTTAATTTCTTTATATATAATTATTTAATCTTGATAAAACTTACAATGATAAAAAGTAATAATCCAACATTCTCCCCTCCCCAAGTAGTTAGCAATTTTCCCATTGCCACTTGTTGGAAGTATCTCTTTTATGACAAGTTTCTGTTTTAAACATGTCTGGTTTTGTACTAATACAACACTATTTAAATATAGTTCTGTACTCCATTAATTCTGATAGATATTATCCCCTCCTCATTACCCACTTTTATGTATCCCTGCTGTACTTTTTATTTATCCAATACCAGGAATAAATTAAAGTGTCAAAAAAAAAGGCAATAAAAAGACTTTAGTGATAAAGAAACAGAGCATCTCTTGTAAGAAAGAGAAGCAAGAGTATGAAAGACTTTGTTGGATGGTTTCAGAGAGGATGAAAGTTATCTAACAGAGGCATCCAATTCTGATTCAACTTTATTAGAGTCTCTAGACTCTCTTGACCCAGTTAATCCTGTAACAACTGCTACTTCAACAGATTTGGAAAGCAATTTAATAGCCTACAGATAGCTGCCATATAATACCCAGAACTAAAATAACTACTGACTGACCAGACATTCCATTAAAATAGGTAACATTCGTACAAGTAATTCATACTTGGGCAGAAGGTACTCAAACCATGACTTTCATGACCAAGTGGCGGGAATGAGATATTTCTGTCTAAAACAGCAATGTACTTCTAGTGACCACACTGTACCTAATAGGCAAGGAGGCTCAACCCTGACCTTGGGGATGCATTATTCTTTTCTTAGAGTAAAACTTTATGACACAACGATTACAAACTGACTAAAAAAAGAAATCAGAGATACAGGAGCGTAAGGAACTGAAGACACTTATTGTCCCACCCTAATCCCCAAGGGTGGAAGTATTTGTTGCTTGTTATAGGTCTACTTTTTAATAATCTTATTATTAAAATTATTTTCACAGCAAATAACATAGCATAATTTTAAAGTTATACAATGCTAATCTTATTACTTTTTCATATAAAAGGAATCAATGAGATTGAGTCGTCCAACACCACTGGTCTTACTATCTCAGATTAATAGATTTAAATTTAACTTCATACAGGAACCAAAAGCCCCATTAGGATGTTCTAACAAGTTGATTATTCAACCTCTACTTGAGTATTTCCAGAGTCTGAAAGCCTTTGTAAGCTGGCCCGTTTTGCTCCTTAATTTTATTGGGTCGAAATACCTCTCCCTATAACTTCTATGGTTTTGTCCCCTGGTACCCCATGGAACACATCTACCCATTCTTTGTTAAGTCAACACTTTAAACATTTAAAGAGAGCAAACTTCCAAAGATCTACAGAGATCTCCAAGCTGACCATTCTCATTGATCTCTGGGAGCTTGCTGCCCCTCAAATGATGCTATTCTCTGGATTTTTTTGGTCCCCTTCTGGATTTATCAGAATCTGAAGCTCCAAACCCAATGGATCATTTTTAAAAATCTGCTGTATTTCTCTTTGCATTCCCAGTGTCAAATAGAGTTCAACATGTACATAGTAGGTTCTTATTAAATATTTGAGAACATAAACGAATTGATGAGATATTTTTGATCGCTTTCATGACTATTTTAACAATTATACTAACTCGGTTCTGTGTCCTGGCCAGAACAAAATTCTTTCACACATAGGACTGCATTCTTTGAAGTGCGTGAGAAAAAAATCATTCGTGGGCAGGTTAAATACATTTTGGCTTACAATTTGCTTAGGGAACTTCAAGAGTTATACCAATTGTATTTTATTGTTATTTTGTTACAGTTCTAGGATCCAAAGCAGAAATTTGGTGTGTGGCAGCTCTATGTGTCTTACAAAGGAAGATTTCATGTGGAAAGTTCTTGCAATATCCCAGTGTACAGACACTGGTCTTTTTTTTAACGTGCTGGTGCTAAAGTAGTGTACCTCTTTGGTTTTTTGGTTTTGTTTTGTTTTATTTTTTGAGACGGAGTCTCGGTCTGTTGTCCAGGCTGGAGAATGGTGGAGTGATCTAGGCTCACTGCAAGTTCCGCCTCCGGGTTCACGCCATTCTCCTGCCTCAGCCTCCGGAGTAGCTGGGACTACAGGTGCCTGCCACCTCGCCCGGCTAATTTTTTTTTTGTATTTTTAGTAGAGACGGGGTTTCACGTGTTAGTCAGTATGGTCTCGATCTCCTGTCCTCGTGATCCACCCGCCTCGGCCTCCCAAAGTGCTGGGATTACAGGCGTGAGCCACCGCGCCCGGCTGTGTGCCTCTTTGTTTAATGACCCGGCAGTTTGTTTCTCAGCTGTAGATTTTGTTTGTTAGTGTTTCTGCCATTGCCAGAGGCATTTCTGTTGAACCTGGCATCTGTTAGTAAACTTTCTCCAAAACAAAGCTAATTTAGGTTTTGTAGTATATGAAGCCCTTCTAACTCTTTCCACTTTTGATTTCATTTCATCCCGAAATTGTACTGAGGTCATTTTTAACTGTTTTTTTTTCCCCCCTAGTGATTTATTTTTCTTAGTGTTTTTTTGTTTTGTTTTGTTTTTGTTTTGTTTTTGTTTTTTTTGTTTTTCTCTTGGAATTTGACCTTGGACATGTGTGCATGAGTTTTACTACGGCCACTTTCTATTAATACCCCATCACTTTTGCAATTATCTTCTGCCCTCTTCCCACCCTCCCACCTCACCCTCTTGGTCTAAGTTGAATATGAACTTTCCTTTGCCCATCTCTGAGATTTGGATCTCTCATCACTACCATAGTAGTATATTGTGGGCTATTCTGAGTGGGATGGAAGCCCTTTCTAGGAAGTGAAAAAGAATTATCCTCAATTTATAGGAACATCTCAGAAACAAGTGAGGGTCCTCAAAATTTCTATACGAAAAAACGTAGGTGTGATTATCTGGTTGAAATAATGGAAGGAAGAATGTGGGTATGTGTTGAAGCTGTTTGTATATAAAGCAAACTTTCTACTTAGAATATATCTTTAGTGAAAGGAGGAGGTGATAAAGATTATTGTGGCAAAGAAAGTCACCTTTATTAACTCTTTGATCCGGCACTCCTGTGCTTTCGTTCCAGATATTAAGTGACCTGACAGAGATCCCTCCTGAGTGCTTGGCATCTCCTTTCCATTTCTATCTGTTCTACAGAAACTCCTTTGTTTTTTGACAAGATTGGAATGACACAGGTAGCTCAGTAGGAGTGAGAACTCAGGAAGGAACAAGAGTCATGCCTGTTTTCCCAATTCCTGCTGTCCAGCGTCCTTCTTCTTCTTTCTGGGATACTCCCGACATGTACTAAGGTAAAAGGGAAGTCACTTTAATTTAAGAGTTAATGGATGATGGATTAAAAAAATAGAAAGAATGAATAAAATCTAGTATTTGCTAACACAAAAGGGGGACTGTAGTCAAAAATAATTTAACAGTTCATTTTGAAATAACTAAAAGAGTATAATTGAGTTGTTTGTAACACAAAGGATAAAAGCTTGAGGTGATGAATACCCCATTTACCCTGATGTGATTATTACACACTGCATGCCTGTATCAAAATATCTTTTGTACCCCATAAATATATACACCTACTATGTTTCTGCAAAAATTAGAAAAAAATTAAAAAGGAAAAAAATGAATTGACACTTATGTTGGGATTCTGGGTATGGCACCTAGGAGTATGAGGTCTGAGACAAGTAATTGAACATCTTTGAGTCTCAGATATTTTTTATCTGAGAAACAGGAATAATAAAACTACCTTTTAATTTAATTGGTTAATGGGAGGGTTGAAGCAGATACTGTATGTGGAAGTTACCTTTGTATTAGAAAATGTTGAACAAAGGCTATTCATCCTCCTTCCCTAAGGAAACAATGAAAATGATGTAACAATATGAGAAATGTAAAGAGTGTTATCTTCTTTCTGGTTGAATTTAATTCATTTCCATTCAATACATTCTTTAATTGGGTTGCCATAGCTAATGGAAACCTGGTGAATGGAGAGAGAAATCTAGGATTATTGATGGTAGTTCTTTTGCATTAACTGGTGTACAGGTATATAGGACTGTACTTGTACTGTGGTCATAATTTAATACAAATATTTCATAACAATACAAATATCAACTTGTAAGAAAACTGTTTTTAGAAAGTAAATCTGTGATATGATAGAGTTTTTTGTGGTGTGTCTGTATGTAAGCACGTGTACCCATTCAAGCAGTAATCATCTCTTCCCTTTTGCCAAAATAAGGTGTGTGTTTCCTTGTTCTTCTCTATGTGAAACACTTCTGACCAACTACTTCACAGGCATGCAGGCACATAATGATACAGGAGTACACACAGTGGTGCGAAAGGCTGTGTTTAGACTTACAGATACTCTAAAAAAAAAAGGTGCAGAACATTAGCAACATGACCTTTCCTTACATCTGAATATCTAGTTTTGAGACCTAGCTCCACTATAAATGTGCTGTATGTCCTGATAAATCACCACCCTGAGTCTGCTTTCTTGGCTGTAAAATAAGAGATTTTAATTCTTAAAATTTCCTACTTGTAGGGTTTGGGACAAAATTCACATAATATACATCGAAGAAATGTGTGGATTTGTAAATAAAAGTGCTATTCGTATGCCAGTTATTATTAATTCAAATGGGAGCGTGAGTCCCTTGAGTAATGAGCCAGCCTTGCTCTCCCAGTGGCAGAGGCCATGTGGACATGAACAAGGACTCCTAGGTGGATGAACTATCGCTACTTGTTCTAGCAGCTGGAGTGGGAACAACTTCTACCCATTGAGATTCCCCCTTCCATTTACTTTGAGATTTATATAGTAAAAGTAGTGATGACAGAAGGAAGAATATCAGAAATGAGAAGCTTCCTTCCAAAGCTCACAGGGTCACACATTAGTATTTTATCACACAGAGTGAAATAAGAAAAAAAAAAGCCAAGGTGTTAATTTTAACACATCTTAATTCAATCCTGATACACTTTTTTGTTGTTGTCAGCTGAAATCTTTTAGGATTGCATTGGCCCCTAAAAAAGAGATAGTCACCTACAAGTACATGAAAAGTGAGTGATCAGGTAAATGGAAAAACATTGTTCTAATGTTGTGTTCTTTCTCTTTATGTGAATCTGATCACTCCATTCTATGGAAGAACCACCTTCAACCTTGTCAGATGAGACTTTGCCAATTTTTATGCAAGAGTAAAAGTAAGTTTGAACTCAAAATAATGTGGATAATCTTAATCATAGATGGTATTTACTAGAGTATGTGTGGGGGACAGAGTAATTTTACACATGCATTCAGTGACTTCAAAATGAACGTGCCTTTGGATGAATTTACTTTCATCTCAAGTACAGTTTTATTTGATTAAGAAAGGTATGCATTTATGAAATTTGAGGAGGATTTGCATTATTTTTATGTGTATGAATCTGGGTATGTTATTTTTGCTCAAATGTATGAAAGAACACTGAGTTCTCATTAAGACTATGTATGGGCAACCATGGCACTTGCACACAATCAGGGATGCTAGTTTGACTCATTGATCTGTAAGATCCAGGCCCAGGTCAAAGATGCAATGAGGGCAACAGATGGTTGTGAGGAGCCTTCTTACATGAGGAGATGAACAAAGTCATAGTCCTATTGGGAAAGGGGAAGTCATACACCAAGCGCTCCAGGGACAAGATATCAACCATGTTGTTGAGAGCACTTTTGCCAGTCCTGCTAAGGGCCTCTAGTCTGTTGTTTTCACAGAACTGTCTGAGTATTGGTGATGTGTACTCAGGAGCATCATATAGGTCAGCTACATGAAGGTCAGATCTAGAAGAGGGGCTATAATGTTGCCAGCATTAGGGCCCCTGTGGAGAAAATATGGATTTCTTCCTCCTTTCATGTCATTCTTTTTCATTCTGTATGCACTTTCTGAGAGTCCACACTGTAACAATGAATCTCATGACTGAAGATGTTCTGGGGCTATACAGTGTAAGGCCTGTGGGAAGATGGGTGCTGGTTGTCTATAATATGAAGCACCAGGATTTGCACAACCTCACATTGTCATCACTATTGTACAGTAAATGGATAGATCATCAAATTAGGATTTTATTAGAGTATAAATATGCCCTGGAAGAAAATCATAGCCTCTTAAAAGTGCAAGCCTTGGGGTGAGTGCTGCTCATGTCACACTGTCTATGGAATCAGAAAAGTTACCTTAACTCCCCCAAAGTGGCAGTCTTTAGAATATACAAAATGAGGTGAATTTAAATTACCATACCACCCAATCCATCTAAATTAGAATCTGAAATTGGTAATGCATCTCCCTTAAGCTTCTAATTAATTTCCATAATGTAGTTTACTCATAACACATTCTAAACAGCCAGGTATAATCGGTCTCATCCAATTTCCTTGAGGTTTTAAATATTCTATGTAAAAATGTGAAATAATTATCAGTTTCCCTGGGCTTACCTTTCAATTTTCCTACTATTTATGTATTCAGAAAGTTTGATTAAGTCAGGTATAAGAGTGACACAAGACAGAGTTAAACCAATTTCTCTCTATTCCACATAAACTGGTAGATATGGCAGCACCCAGCTAAGTGGATAGGAATTCTAGGTGATGTTCTTTTCATTAAGCAGTTATGACTCGCTAGCATGTCTCGTCTTTTCAGGTGTGTGTATTAGGCTGTTCTTGCATTGCTATAAAGAAATAAAGGGATACCTGAGACTGGGTAAATTATAAAGAAAAGAGGTTTAATTGGCTGAAGCCTTTGCAGGCTGTGAAAGCATGAGGCCAGCATCTGCTTGGCTTCTGAGGAGGCCTCAGAGAGCTTTTTCTCATTGCGGAAGGCAAGTAGGAACAGGTATGTCACGTGCTGAGATCAGGAGCAAGAGAGAGAAGACAGGAAAGTATCACACTCTTTTAAACAACCAGATCCTGCAAGAACTCACTCATTATTGTGAGGATAGCATCAAGCCATGAGAGATCTGCCTCCATGACCCAAACACCTCCCACATGCCCCACTTCCAACACTGGGCACCACATTTCAACATGAAGTTTGGGCGGACAAATATCCAAACCATATCAGTGGGATTAGAAACACATACTGATGTCTTTAAACTGGATCCTGAAATAAGGGTTTCACCCAATCCACGTGCTTGTTAGTGTGAACTGTAGTTCCATGGACTGTAGCCATAATTATTTGGCAAGCGATCATCTAGTAGAGCATGTGAATCAGGAGGATATGAGGAAAGCATGGACCATAACAGTCTCACCATCTTTGGTTGAATATTCACTGTGTGTAAGGCACTGTCCTAGCCATAGCAGATCTTATTACCATTCACAACAACTCCAAGAGGCAGGTAGTTCAGTTATTTTTATTTTATGTATGAGAACTATGAGGCTAGCTTGTTTAAATAATTTTCCCATGGACAAGTTGCAAGATGGATAGAGAGCACAAATAATCTGATTGTATACCCCTGTCTTTGACCATCATCTGTTTTTCAGTTTTTCTTTTCCTCCAGCCTTCAGACATTTCAATGTTTGATCTGTTTGCCTAATAATCTGGCTACACATCTGTCTGTCTCATCTACACTCTTAGAGAAAAGAAACCTAGCTATTAGTAAACTGGTCATCCACTATTTCCTGGTGTAAAGAGTCTACTCAAGCATTAATCAAAAGCTAAGTAAAGCAAAGCTAAACAGAACAAAAATATCAGACTGAAATCTTAGCCTTAAACCATTGATCAAAGAAGACACATTTTGTGCTTTTGTATATTTTCTTTTATCCTAAAGTTTCCTCCTCCAGGAGAAGCTTCCTGAAGAGATGTACAGATAAGCAATTTAAAAAGAAGAGTAAAATATAAAGTTTTCTAGGAAGAGAGCATATTTTTAGGAAAGCCTCTCAATTTGATATATGAAAGTCAGTTTTGATCTTGATGAATTATACTCAACATGATTTGCAATTAAGATACTTGAAAATAATCAACTTAAATAACTCTTGTATATGAAGCAATATAATATACTGATCAAAATCATGGAGTCTAGCAGCCTGAATTCAAATCCCAGATATGCCACTATGTGTGTGGCCTTGAGCAATTCATTTAAACTGTATAAGACCTTGTTTCCTCCTGTATGAAATGAAAATAATCATATTTCTACCTCAAAAAGCATTGAGGAATTAAACCACATGTTTAAAGTTCATAGCAGAGTTCCCATGTAATAATGAACAATCAATAAATAAGGGCCATTATTATATGGAACTTTGAAGATATCTGGGATAATGATAAATCATAGGGTCATAATTATATAGGTATTAATTACGGCCATGAGTTTGGGTTATTTCTTTAGGGCTTATCGTACAGTAAAAGAAACAGAGTGGTGAGAGTAAACCAGTCGGGGTGGAAGGATGAGAAGTAAACAGCCCATGAGGAAGATAAGAGGTGACTGGAGAAAGGAAAACCAGAAGCTTAGGAGAGAGACAGTTTACAGAAAAAGGAGATTAACAACACCAAAGGAAGTCCAGCAGTCTAATAAGATGAGAAAGAAAATAGTCCATTGATTTTGGCAGTTATATATGTTATGATAACTTGAAAACTGTGGGTAGAAATGATATTCTGAGTGTGGGCGGCAAGTGAAGTTATGACACTTGAGAAGGAGGAGGGTTGGCAGCTAAAGGGGTCAAAGGGAAGGTTTTGTTATTGTTGCTGTTGTTACCATTGGTTTTGTTTTTCAGGTGGGAAAAATTCATGTGCTGAATGGCAAAGGGCCAGTAAAGTAAGAGGGTGGTTTAAAGGAGAAATTCTGGTTGCTAACCCTTGAAGAGATTGATGGGCTGGGATACAGAGCTCAGTTTCATTCATGTACTCATTTACTGTTATTGAACAAGCCGAAGCATTTACTTCTTATCAGACACAGAAACCTGTGCTGGAGACATTGTGGCAAACCAGACATATGTTACTCTTATTGTCATGGAGCTTCTACTTTATACTCTGGATTTTATTCTAAGTCCAATGAGACGAAGATACTGAAGAGTTTTAAGCGGAGAAATCGTATGGTTGTTATACAGCATTAGCAATAGGTGGTACTACATAGAAATAAAGTAATATGTTAAAATGCAACATGGGAGCAATCAGAAACACATAAAAATGGCCCAGGTGGAAGTCATCGTCTAGTAGGGAAAACCTGGCACCTTTGTCCTAGCTCTTTCCTCAGCCTGGGTCCCCCTTTCCCTCAGTATTTGTAAGGCTAGATCCTTTTTGTAATTTATTTCAGGTTAAACTTCACTCTCTCAGAAAAGCCTTTCCTAACCTTCAGTCTAAAGTAACTTGCAAGTTGCCCTCTACTACACACTTTAATTCTTTAGATATAACTGATAAAATCTTATGATTTTTATTTAAATATTTACTAAGTATTTATTTTTATTGTCTCTCTTTTTCTATTAGATTCTAAGTTCCATGAAAGCAGGCATTGTGTGAATTTCTCCTGCATCTGGAACTGGCCTAGCACACCAAGTAAGTGCTTGATAAATGAATATTAAGAATAAATGCATAAAAGCATAATACTATGTAGCTGCAGAAACAGAGACAAGCACCAACCACTATGACAACACAGAGTAAGAAAAAGCACAGAGACTAAGTGTCATTTATGTATCAACAGAGAAGTATACCAGGGGACATTTTATTTCGGGGGACCTAGACTTGCGATCAATTAATAACTTGTCAAACTGCCAGTAAATAATGAATAATGGAGGTGGGATTTGAGCTCAAACGGAAGTAGGTTCAGATTCTATACACTTTACAATCCTCCACATTGCCTTTCTTTTCCCTTCTCCCATGGACAGGGTAATTTTTATTAGCTTCCTACAGACAAAAGATACAATCCCCTAACTTAAATCTGGAAGAATTAGATACTCTGAAGAGACCAATAACAAGCAGCAAGATTGAAATGGTAATTTTAAAATTATCAACAAAAAAGTCCAGAACTAGACAGATTCACAGCAGAATTCTAACAGACATTCAAAGAAGAATTGGCACCAATCATATTGACACTATTCCACCAGATAGCGAAAGGGGGGACCCTCCCTAAATCATTCTATGAAACCAGTATCACCCTAATACCAAAACAAGGAAAGGACATAACCGGAAGATAAAACTACAGACCAATATTCCTGATGAATATAGATGCTAAAATCCTTAACAAAATACTAGCTAACTGAATCCAATAACACATCAAAAAGATAATCCACCATGATCAAGTGCATTTCATACCAGGGACGCAGGGATGGTTTAACATATGCACGTCAATAAATGTGATACACCACATAAACAGAATTAAAAACAAAAACTTACGTGATCATCTCAATAAATGCAGAAAAAGCATTTGACAAAATCCAGCATTGTTTTATGATTAAAATTTGTAGCCAAATTGGCATGAAAGGGACATACTTCAATGTAATAAAGGCCATCTATGACAAACCCATAGCCAACAGAATACTGAATGAGGAAAAATGGAAAGCATTCCCTCAGAGAACTGGAGCAAGACAAGGATGCCCACTCTCACCACTCCTCTTCAACACAGTACTGGGAGTCCCAGCCAGAGCAATCGGACAAGAGAAAGAAATAAAGGGGGTCTAGATCGGTAAGAAGAAGTCAAACTGTTGCTGTTTGCTGATGATATGACTGTTTACTTAGAAAACCCTAAAGACTCCTCCAGAAAGCTCCTAGAACTGCCAAAAGGATTCAGCGAAGTTTCTGGATACAAAATTAAGGTACACAAATTAGTAGCTCTTTCATACACCAACAGTGACCATGCTGAGAATCAAATCAAGAACTCAACCTCTTTTACAACAGCTGCAATAAAATAAAACGAAACAAAATAAAATAACATATTTAGGAATATACCTAACCAAGGAGGTGAATGACATCTACAAGGAAAACTACAAAACACTGCTGAAAGAAATTATAGACGACACAAACAAATGGAAACACATCCCATGTTCATGGATGAGTAGAATCAATATTGTGAAAATGACCATACTGTCAAAAGCAATCTGCAAATTCAACGCAATTCCCATTAAAATACCACTGTCATTCTTCAGAGAATTAGAGAAAAGCATTCTAAAATTCATATGGGACCGAAAAAGAGCCCACATAGCCAAAGTAAGACTAAGCAAAAAGAAAAAATCTGGAGGCATCACGTTACCAGATTTGAAAATACACTATAAAGCCATAGTCACCAAAATAGCATCATACGGGTATAAAAATAGCTACATAGATCAAAGTAACAGAACAGAGAACTCAGAATTAAACTCAGATACTTACAGCCAACTAATATTTGACAAAGCAAACAAAAACATAAAAAGCATATGTTGGAACTTAATTCTCAATGCAACAATGTTGGGAGATGGGCCCGAATAAGAAGTGATTAGTTCATAAGGGCTCTGCCCTCATAAACGGATTAGTGCTTCTATTGCAGGAGTGGGTTTGTTATCATGGGAGTGGGCTTATCTATAAAAGGATGAATTTGGCCCTCTGTTTGTGTGCTCTGTCTCTCTCTCTCCCTCTTTCACACACACACGCACGCACACACACACACCCCTTCTGTTTGCCCTTCTACCATGGCATAAAAGAGGAAAAAAGCCCTCTCCAGACACCAGTGTCTTGATCTTGAGCTTCCCAACTTCCAGAAATGTCAGTTAATACATTTCTGTTCATTATAAATTACTCATTATGTGGTATTCCACTGTAGCAAGACAAAACACAAAAATGCTAAATGTTACACTTTCCACCTTCCAAGTCTCCTTTTGTTATTCCCAATCCCTCATCAATGGATTTTATATTTTGAAAGGTTTTGTTCAAGTTGCATTTATTTAGTATAATTTCCTCAATTTTTTTTAAAAAAGTGTGTGTACATGCCAATAAGAGCCCATCCTCAGTCTGAGATAAACAGTGGTATATGTGACTTGAACTATAGTAGAGCATTGGCCTCTGAAGGTTTAAACACTCATGGAGGTACATAACACAGTGGCAGTCATTTCACCCAGATTTGTATTTGCTTTGAACATTATGGAGTTGATGAATGAGCTGGTAGGGAGCCTGGGTGCCTGCCCAGTCCTCATCTCCAGGCAGCACTGTTGACCTGTACTCTTCATCAACCATTTGATAATTCTTGTAAAGGGATTAAAAACTTTATTTTATCACAAATTCATTGTATTTGAGGTTAGCATTATTATCCTGAGTATGCTGTGGCAATATGTTTTACCGGTTTTTGGGTGTGTGTGTATGTATAAGAATTTATGCTAATAGCTATAGTCTGGAGCTAAAAAATTAAGTATATGTAGGGGTGCAATTCATTTTCAGATATAACATATATCACTTCAGGAGATATTATATACTATGATGTATCCATGGAGTGAAGTTTCTGGGATCACTGTGGGATTGTCAAAGGTGTGATAATGTCAGCCAAAGCAAAGAAGGTTGCCATTTTAGTTAGCCCATATAGTCTCATTATGTGCAAATACAAATGATAGCTAATTAAATTTTGGAAATACTTGAAGTAACTTAAGATTTCTATTAATATCTTTGGGAACCCTTAGTTAGCAAACAATTTCAGGTTGAAAACAACTGCCCTCATAGGGATCTAATTAATGTTTTTTCAGTTAATGAAATGATAATATTTTATCTGAAAAGTTCAACCACTTCCTCATTTAGTACAAATTTCAGAGTTCAGTAGAAGCACAGTAAATGAGAAAAATGCAAATTTTGGCATGATAAAATGAAATATGTGCACATGAAGATGTACTATTTATATGAGAGAAATGAAGAAAGATAAAAGAAAGGAAAAAAGAAGGAAGGAAGGAAGGAAGGAAGGAAGGAAGGAAGGAAGGAAGGAAGGAAGGAAGAAAGAAAGAAAGAAAGAAAGAAAGAAAGAAAGAAAGAAAGAAAGAAAGAAAGAAAGAAAGAAAGAAAGGAAGGAAGGAAGGAAGGAAGAGAAAAGAAAAGAAAGAAAGGGAAATAGAGAGAGGAAGGAAGGAAAAAGGGAGGAAGGAAAAAGGGAGGAAGGAAGGATGGAGGGAAGGAAGGAAGGAAGGAGGGAAGGAAGGAAGGAAGGAAGGAAGGAAGGAAGGAAGGAAGGAGGGAAGGAAGGAAGGAAGGAAAGAAGGAAGGAAGGAAGAGAGTTATCTGGAGGTCGAAAATCTGTTAGTACAATAAGGTCTGTCTTCAGGTAAAATTTTGAAATTGCCATAGTGTAAGTACAAAGGAAGACTGAAAAAGCTAAGACCATAATTTCTCATGAAAATTCCAAGCTGAATAAAGGAAACCATTGCTAATTCATATTTGTAAGTCACCTTATCTAATTCCCATTTCTGGTAGGTACTTGCAATGCATAAGATGCCTGCCAAAAATGCTGGCTGAGAGGAAACAATATTCATGCCAGTGTTGAAATACCTTGCCAGATTTCAGAGGTAATTTTAGGTCACCAGTCCCATGCCAAATACCTTCCCATTTTAGAAAGACTACTAATATATTAGGATGGGGAACATGGGAGAAGGGATTTACTAAGACTCTATCTCTATTAAAGCTCCTCCAATAGGCATTACTTCAAAGTTAGATTTCTTTCTGTGTTTCTCCAAAAGGTTGGAATAAAAATCTGACTGCTAATGACAACTCATTTAGCAGAATGACAGTTGCTTGATGCTCACAGGGAATGAATCAAGCATTGCCAGATGTGTGCCATATCCTCTTTTAACAGCCTCATTGCAGAGTATCTTTACTAAAATGACCATTAGAATAATCCATATTCTATTAATGAAGAAAAATCTTACACTATCAATTAATAGCCTTTAAAAAATGTGAGAGAGCAAGAAACTCTGAGAGAAAGTATAATGCTTTATTCTTTGTACTAGATGAATTGACTGCTACAGCATTTAAATCTATGGGGTAACCACGCAGTAGGATTTTCGGACCACAGATATATCAACATAAATCCTTATTTACATTCATTTAAGAATTCATAGCACCATTTGTTATGAGGAATATAGCTTTTTTAGGCTGCCCATCTGTGTGCAAGTACACTCTTACACACAATAGCATTTGTATGATTTAAAATTTAGATAGCAGTAATCTGGATTCTGAACAGATTTATGTAAACTTTAATAAAAATGCAAAAAAAAAGGATTCTTTTTTTAAATTATACTTTAAGTTCTGGGATACATGTGCAGAATGTGCAGGTTTATTACATAGGTATACATGTGCCATGGTGGTTTGCTGCACCCATCAACCCAACATCTACATTAGGTATTTCTCCTAATGCTATCCCTCCACTAGCCCCCCAGCCCCCAACACTCCTGGGTGTGTGATGTTTCCCTCCCTGTGCCCATATGTTCTCATTGTTCAACTCCCACTTATCAGTGAGAACATGTGATGTTTGGTTTTCTGATCCTGTGTTAGTTTGCTGAGAATAATGGTTTCCAGGTTCATCCATGTCCCTGCAACGGACATGAACTCATTCTTTTTTAATGGCTTCATAGTATTCCATGGTGTACATGTGCCACATTTTCTTTATCCAGTCTAACATTAATGGGCATTTGGGTTGGTTCCAAGTCTTTGTTATTATGAATGGTGCTTCAATAAACATACATGTGCATGTGTCTTTACAGTAGAATGATGTGTAATCCTTTGGGTATATACCCAATAATCAGCTTGCTGGGTCAAATGGTATTTCTAGTTCTAGATCCTTGAAGAATTGCCACCCTGTCTTCCACAATGGTTGAACTAATTTATACTCTGACCAACAGTGTGAAGGTGTTCCTATTTCTCCATATCCTCTCCAGCATCTGTTGTTTTCTGACTTTTTAATGATCACCATTCTAACCAGTGTAAGATGGTATCTCAATGTGGTTTTGATTTGCATTTCTCTAATGACTAGTGATTATGAGGTTTTTTTTCACATGTTTGTTGGCCACATAAATCTCTTCTTTTAAAAAGTGTCTGTTCATATCCTTTGCCCAGTTTTTGATGGAGTTGTTTTTTTCTTGTAAATTTGCTTAAGCTCCTTGTAGATTCTGGATATTAGCCCTTTGCCAGATGGATATATTGCAAATATTTTCTCCCATTCTGTAAGTTGCCTGTTCACTCTGATGATGGTTTCTTTAGATGTGCGGAAGCTCTTTTGTTTAATTAGATCCCATTTGTCAATTTTGGCTTTTGTTTTAACTGCTTTTGGTGTTTTAGTCATGAAGTCTTTGCACATAACTATGTCCTGAATGGTATTGCCTAGGTTTCCTTCTAGGGTTCTTATGGTCTTAGATCTTATGTTTACATCTTTAATCGATCATGAGTTGATTTTTGTATAAGGTGTAAGTAAGGGGTCTAGTTTCAGTTTTCTGCATATGGCTAGCCAGTTTTCCCAACACCATTTATTAAATCGAGAATTCTTTCCCCATTTTTTGTTTTTGTCAGGCTTTTCAAAGATCAGATGGTTGTAGATGTGTGTTGTTATTTCTGAGAACTCTGTTTTGTTCCATTGGTCTAAATATGTTTTGGTACCAGTATCATGCTGTTTTGGTTACTGTAGCCTTATAGTATAGTTTGAAGTCAGGTAGCGTGATGCCTCCAGCTTAGTTCTTTTTGCTTAGGATTGTCTTTTTTGGTTCCATATGAAGTTTAAAGTAGTTTTTTTTCTATTTCTGTGAAGAAAGTCAATGGTAGCTTGATGGGAATAGCATTGAATCTATAAATTACTTTGGGCAGTATGGCCATTTTCATGATATCGATTCTTCCTATCCATAAGCATGAATAGGAAGAAATGAGTTTTCCATTTGTTTGGGTCCTCTCTTATTTCCTTGAGCAGTGTTTTGTAGTTCTCCCTCAAGAGGTCCTTCACATTCCTTGTAAGTTGTATTTCTAGCCATTTTATTCTTTGTAGCAATTGTGAATTGGAGTTTGCTCATGATTTGGTTTTCTGTTTGTGTATTATTGGTGTATAGGAATGCTTGTGATTTTTGCACATTGATTTTGTATCTGAGACTTTGCTACAGTTGCTTATCAGTTTAAAGAGTTTTTGAGCTGAGACGATGGGGTTCTCTAAATGTACAATCATGTCATCTGCAAACAGATATAATTTGACTTCCTCTTGTCCTATTTTAATACACTTTATTTCTTTCTCTTGCCTGATTGCCCTGGGCAGAACTTCCACTACTATGTTAAATAGGAGTGGTTAAAGAGAACCTCCTTGTCTTGTACTGGTTTTCAAAGGGAATGCTTCCAGCTTTTGTCCATTCAGTATGATATTGGCTGTAGGTTTGTCATAAATAGCTCTTATTATTTTGATATAATACCATCAATACTTACTTTATTGAGTGTTTTTAGCATGAAGGGATGTTGAATTTTATGGAAGGCCTTTTCTGCATCTATTGAGGTAATCTTGTGTTTTTCATCATTGGTTCCATTTGTGTGATGGATTACATTTGTTAATTTGTGTATGTTGAACCAGCCTTGCATCCCAGAGATGAAGCCAACTTGATCGTGGTGGATAAGCTTTTTGATGTACTGCTGGATTCGGATTGCCAGTGTTTTATTGAGGATTTTCTCATCGATGTTCATCAGGGCTATTGGCCTGAAATTTTCTTTTTTTGTTGTGTCTCTGCCAGGTTTTGGTGTTAGGATGATACTAGCCTCTTAAAATGAGGTAGAGAGGAGTCCCTTTTTTTCTATTGTTTGGAATAATTTCAGAAGGAATGGAACCAACTCCTCTTTGTACCTCCGATGGAATTCGGCTTTGAATCTGCCTGGTCCTGGGTTTTTTTTCAGTTGGTAAGCTATTAATTTCTGCCACAATTTCAGAACTGGCTCTTGGTCTATTTGGGGATTCAATTTCTTCCTGGTTTAGTCTTATGAGGGTGTATGTGTCCAGGAATTTATCCATTTCTTCTAGATTTTCTAGTTTATTTGCTTAGAGGTGTTTATAGCATTCTCCGATGGTAGTGTGTATTTCTCTGGGATCAGTGTTGATATCCCTTTTATCATTTTTTATTGTGTCTATTAGATTCTTCTATCTTTTCTTCTTTATTAGTCTGGCTCTTGGTCTATTTATTTTGTTAATCTTTTCAACAAATCACCTCCTGAATTCATTGATTTTTTTGAAGTGTTTTTCATGTCTCTATCTTCTTCAGTTCTGCTCTGATCTTAGTTATTTCTGACCTTCTGCTAGCTTTTGAATTTATTTGCTCTTGGCTTCTCTAGTTCTTTCGATTGTGACGTTAGGGTGTCGATTTCAGATCTTTCCTGCTTTCTGATGTGGGCATTTAGTGCTATAAATTTCCCACTAAACGCTGCTTTAGCTGTGTCCCATAGATTCTGGTGTGTTGAGTCTTTGTTCTCATTGGTTTCAAAGAACTTACTTATTGCTGCTTTATGGATCTGGTTGCTCCTGTATTGAGTGCATATATATTTAGAATGGTTAGCTCTTCTTGTTGCATTGATCCTTTTACCATTATGTAATGTCCTTCTTTGTCTTTTTTTTTTTTTTTTTTTTTTATCGTTGTTGGTTTAAAGTCATTTTATCAGAGACTAAGATTGCAACCCTTGCTTTTGTTTTTGTTTTTTGCTTTTGATTTGCTTGGTAAATCTTCCTCCATTCCTTTATTTTGAGCCTATATATGTCTTTGCACATGAGATGGATCTCCTGAATATAGCACACCAATGGGTCTTGACTCTTTATCCAATTTGCCAATCTGAGGCTTTTAACTGGGGCATTTAGTCCATTTATGCTTATGGTTAATATTGTTATGTGTGAATTTGATCCTTTCATTATGATTCTAGCTAATTATTTTGTCCATTAGTTATTTTGTCCATTAGTTATTTTGTCCATTGATGCAGTTTCTTCATAGTGTTGATGGTCTTTACATTTTGGTTTTTTTTGCAGTGGCTGGTACTGGTTTTTTCTTTGCATATTTAGTGCTTCCTTCACGAGCTCTTGTAAGGCAGGCCTGGTGGTGACAAAATCCCTCAACATTTGCTTGTCTGTAAAGGATTTTATTTCTTCTTCACTTATGAAGCTTAGTTTGGCTGGATATGAAATTCTGGGTTGAAGATTCTCTTCTTAAGAATGTTGAATATTGGTCCCCAGTCTCTTCTGGCTTGTAGGGTTTCCGCAGAGAGATCTGCTGTTAGTCTGATGGGCTTCCCTTTGTCAGTAACCCAGCCTTTCTCTCTGGCTTCCCTTAACATTTTTTTCTTCATTTCAATCTTGGTGAATCTGACCATTGTGTGCCTTGGAATATCTCTTCTCATGGAATATCTTTGTAATGTTCTCTGTATTTCCTGAATTTGAGTGTTGGCCTGTCTTGCTAGGTTAGGGAAGTTCTCCTGGATAATATCCTGAATAGTGTTTTCCAACTTGATTCCATTCTCTCCACCACTTTCAGGTACACCAGTCAAATGTAGGTTTGGTCTTTTCACATAGTCCCATATTTCTTGGAGGCTTTGTTCATACCTTTCATTCTTTTTTCTCTAATCTTGTCTTCACACTTTATTTCATTAAGTTTATCTTCAACCTCTGATATTCTTTCTTCTGCTTGATCAATTCGGCTACTGATACATGTGTATGCTTCATAAAATTCTCATGTTGTGTTTTTCAGCTCCATTGGGTTATTTATGTTCTTTTCTAAACTGGTTATTCTAGTTAGCAATTCCTCTAACCTTTTTTCCAAGGTTCTTAGCTTCCTTGCATTGGATTACAACATGCTCCTTTAGCTCAGAGAAGTTTGTTATTACCCACCTTCTGAAGCCTACTTCTGTCAATTAATCAAACTCATTCTCTGTCCACTTTTGCTCCCTTGCTGGTGAGAAGTTGTGATCCTTTGGAGGAGAAGAGTCATTCTGGTTTTTGAAATTTTCACCCTTTTTGACCTGGGTTTTCCTCATATTCGTGGATTTATCTACCTTTGGTCTTTGCTGTTGGTGACCTTCAGACGGAGTTTTTGCATGGTGATCCTTTTTGTTGATGTTGATGCTATTGCTTTCTCCCTTTTAGTTTTCCTTTTAATAGTCAGTCTCCTCTTCTGCAGGTCTGCTGAAGTTTACTGGAGGTATACTCCAGACCCTGTTTGCCTGGGTATCAGCAGTGGAGGATACTGAACAGCAAAGATTGCTGCCTGCTCCTTCCTCTGGAAGCTTCGTCCCAGAGGGGCACCCACCAGATGCCAGCTGGAGCTCTCCTGTATGAGGTGTCTGTCGACCCCTGCTGGGAGGTGTCTCCCAGGCAGGAGGCACGGGGTTCAGAGACCCATTTGAGGAGGCAGTCTGTCCCTTAGCAGAGGTTGAGCACTATGCTGGGAGATCTGCTGCTCTGTTCAGAGCCAGCAGGCAGGAACATTTAAGTCTGCTAAAGCTGCACCCACAGCTGCCCCTTCCCTCAGGTGCTCTGTCTGAGGGAGATGGGAGTTTTATCTATAATCCCCTGACTGGGGCTGCTGCCTTTCTTTCAGAGATGGCCTTCCCAGAGAGGAGGACTCTAGAGAGGCAGTCTGGCTACAGAGGCTTTGTGGTGCTGCAGTGGGCTCCACCCAATCCAAACTTCCTGGCAGCTTTGTTTGCACCCTGAGGGGAAAACAGCCTACTCAAGCCTCAGTAATGGCAGATGCCCCTCCCCCCACCCAGCTCGAACTTCAGACTGCTGTTCTGGCAGTGAGAATTTCAAGCCAGTGGATCTTAGCTTGCTGAGCTCCATCGGGGTGGGATCAGCTGAGCAAGACCTCTTGGCTCCCTGACTTCAGTCCCCTTTCCAGGGAGTGAAGGGTTCTGTCTTGCGGGCATTCCAGGTGCCACTGGGGTCCAAAAAGAATCCTGCAGCTAACTTAGTGTCTGCCCAAAGGGCCACCCAGTTTTGTACTTGAAACCCAGGGCCCATGTGGTATAGGCACCCGAGGGAATCTTCTGGTCTATAGGTTGCAAAGACCATGGGAAAAGCGTATTATCTGGGCCAGATAGCCATGTCCCTCATGGCAGGGTCCCTCAAGGCTTCCCTTGACTAGGGGAGGGAGTTCCCTGACCCCTTGTGCTTCCCGGGTAAGGCATGCCCCACCGTGCTTCTGCTTGCCCTCCATGGGCTGAACCCACTGCTAACTAGTCCCAATGAGATGAACCAGATACTTTAGTTGGAAATGCAGAAATCTCTCAACTTCTGCATTGGTCTTGCTGAGAGCTGCAGACTGGAGCTGTTCCCATTTGGCCATCTTGTCCAGGAATCCAAAAAAGGAATCTATATCATTTTGGCTACCACATTTGATTTCTTTTATGAGATTTTGGATACTACTTTGATTTGCTACTTTTTTTTTTAACTCATACAAACAGGACTGGAGATGAAAGGATAGCGATTGCTGACATTTCTGCTGCTCAGCTTGTTACAGTGATTTGATCTGTAAACAGAGCCCCGTTTTGTTTAGCTGCTTGTGTGATAACTATTACAAGCCTTTTACAAAATGTTAAAAGAAATATTTTCATTCAAATTTTATATTTTAGGGAAGAGTAAATTGTTTAGGAATTTACATTTTGGAGAAAAAAAATTGCTTCTTTTTTTTCCTAAGACCTAGGATTGCTTTTTGTAGCAACGCACAGTTGGCTACATGAGCATAAACAAATGTGAAACCGCATGCTGAGAGAGCCTACATTAAGAAAGCAAAATAAATTAAATACATAGACAGGAATATCATTCTATGTCATTCTCTGAATGAAAGGATAATATGTTTCCTTGTGCTAGAATTGCCCTGTTTTTTTTTTTTTTTAAAGAAAAGAAAAAGAAAAAGAAAGCCTGGACTGCTTCTTTTGGTTCTTAATAACTTCTCTTACTCTGAGCCCTTATTTATAAGCCTGAGAAAGTTATGTGTTTTTCTGCCTTACACTGCCTCATTCTTATTTACTCTAGGCCAAGATGTTTTTAGAAAATGTTTAAAACCAATGATTTGATATGGTCCCTTACTAACAATATAACATCCTTCTTTTTGGGAACCACCAAAAAAACAAAACAAAACAAAACAAAACAGAACTCTTCCTGCTTTCTATGTCCTGGTGGGAGATCTTCTCTGGGTTTATTTTGAGGACAGATTCATTCCTTGATTAAGAATGAAAACCTGGAGGGAACAAAGTCAATAAAGTGTGGCTACAGTATCTTTTAAATAAAGATAACTTTCCCTGATTCTACTGGCAGGAAGTAATCTGGCTCCTTCCTCGAGATAAAGCCTGTTTACCATTTTATCTCTCTTATTTTCATAACACTTCTCTTAAGAAAAAGTTTTATTTTGTTTTCTATTGACATATAATAATTGTATACATTTAGGGGATACAATATGATGTTTTAATATGTATGTCGTGGAATGATCAAATCAGGATAATTAACATATTCATTGCCACAAATATTGATCATTTCTTTGTGGTGAGAACATTCAAAATTATTTTAGCTATTTTGAAATATACAATACATTACTATTAACTGCAGTCACCATGCTGTCCAATAGGTCACCAGAACTTATTCCTCCTGCCTAGCTGAAACTTTGTACCCTTTGATTATTAACATCTATTTTCTTACTCAACATCCACTCCTCTGACCCTAGCATGAAAACAGTTATGCGGTGATATCTTATTGTGATTTTAATTTGCATTTCTCTGATTAGACTTGTTGAGCATTTTATTATATATCTGTTGGACATTTTCATGTCTTCTTTTGAGAAATGTCTTTTCAAGTCCTTTGCACATTTTTTAATGGGGTTATTATTTTCTTGTTGTTGAGTACTCTGAGTTCTTTGGACATTTTGGATATCAGCCCTTTATCCAATGTATGACTTACAAATATTTCTCTCAATCTGTGGATTATCCCCTTATTCTGTTCATTGTTTGCTTTGGAATGCAGAAGTTTTTAAATTTGATGCAATCCTACTAGTTTATTTTTGCTCTTGTTGCCTGTGTTTTGGGGAATGTAACCAAGAAATTGCAATGCAGACCAATGTCATAGAGTTTTTCCTCTATGTTTTCTCTTAGTAGTTTAACAATTTCAGCGCTTATGTGTAAGTGATTTTGAGTCTATTTTTTTAAACAGTGAGATAAGGGTCTGTATTTATTCTTCCATGTGTGGACATTCAGTTTTTAAACATGTGGAATTTTTTTCTGGGCTCTGTATTCTATTCCATTGATCCATGTGTCTGTTTTTAGGCCAGTGCCATGCTTTTTGGTTACTAGAGCTTTGTAATATATTTTGAAATCCAGTAGTCTGATGACTCCATCTTTCTTCTTTTAGCTCAAGATGGCTTTGGCTATTGGGGAATTTTATGGTTCCATATGAGTTTTAGGATTGTTTTTTCTATTTCTGTGAAGAATGACATTAAAATTTTGACAGGGATTGCATTGGATGTGTACACTGCTTACGGTAGTATTACTATTTTAACAATATTAATTCTTTCAATCCATGAACATAGAATATCTTTCCATTTATTTGTATCTTTTTCAATTTCTTTTTATCAATGTTTTATAGTTTTCTGTATATGAATTTTCCACCTCTTTAAAATACTTACTCCTAAGTATTTTATTCTTGATGCTATTGTAAATGTATTGTAAATGAGATTGTTTTCTTAATTTCTTTTTAAGATAGTCTGTTTGTAGTGGATAGAAAAGCTACTTATTTTTATAGGTTGATTTTATATCCTGCAACTTTACCAAATTCCTTTATCAGTTCTAACAGTTTTTTGTTAGAGTCATTAGAATTTTCCCTAGATAAGATCATGTCATCAACAAACAGAGACAATTTCACTTCTTCCTATGTGGATGTATTTTGTTTTCTTGGCCAATGCTCTGATTAGGACTTCTAGTACTATATCGAATACAAGTGGTGAAAGTGGGCATCTGTGTCTTATTCATGCTCTTAGAGAAGAAATCTTCAACTTTTCACCATTGAATGTGATGCTAGATGTGGATTTGTCATATATAGCCTTTACTGTGTTGAGAGGAATTTTTCTATACCTAATTTATTGAGAGTTTTTTATAATAAAATGGTATTGAATTTTGTCAAATTTGTCTTTCTGCGTGTATTGAGATGATCATGTGGTTTTTTGCATCTATGTTTATCAGGGATATTGGCTTGTAGTTTTTATTTTTTATTGTGTTCTTTTCTGAGTTACATGTCAGGGTGATAATGATTTGTAAAAGAAGTTTGGAAGTACTTTCTCTTCTGCAATGTTTTGGAAGAGATTAAGGAGGATTCGTACTTTCTCTTCTTTAAATGTTTCTTACTGTTCAGTCATGAAGCCATCTGGTCTTGGGCTTTTCTTTGATTAAAAACTTTTTATTACAGATTCAGTATTCTTACTGCTGTTGATTTGTTCAGATATTAGATTTCTTCGTAATTAAGTCTTTATAGGTTATATATTTCTAGGAGTTTGTCCACTTCTAGAATGCCTGATTTTTTTGGCATATAGTTGTTCATAGTAGTTGCTTTGTATTTTTTTATTAGTTGTAATGTCTTCTTTTTCATTTATGATTTTGTTTACTTGAGTCTTGCTTCTTTTTTTGTCTAGCTGTTTGTCAAGTTTGTTTAGCTTTTCAAGAAACAACTTCTAATTTCATTGATGTTATATATTGTTGTTCTAGTCTCTTACTTCAGTTGTTTCTGCTCCCGATATTGTTATTTCCTTTCTTCTGATATCTTTGGGTTTAGTTTGTTCTTCTTTACCTGATTTCTTAAGGTGTAACAGTAAGTTGTTTATTTGATTTTTTTTTTTTTTTGGATGCAGGTGTTATTGCTGTAAACTTTCCGCTTAAGTCTACTTTTGCTATATGCCATAAGTTTTAATATGCTGCATGTTCATATTTGTTTGTCTCAACATGTTTTTAAATTTTCCTTTTAATTTATTCTTTTATCCAATAGTTGTTGAGAAGCATATTATTTAATTCCTAATATTTGTTAATCTTCCATGATTCTTTCTGTTATTGATTTCTAGTTTCATACCATTATGGCCGGCAAAGATAGTTGATATGATTTTGACCTTCTGAAATTTATGGCCTAACATATAATCTATCCTATGAAAGGTTCTAAGCACACTTGAGAAGAATGTGTATTCCGTTGCTGTTGGGAGCAGTGTTTTGTATATATCTGCTTGATCCATTTGGTCTAAAATATAGTTCAAGTTCAATATTTTCTTCTGACTTTCAACACCAGACAGATGATATGTCTGCTGTTGAATGTGGGGTATTAAAATTCCATAATATTATTGTGTCATATCCTGCATCCCTTCAGATCTTTTAGTGTTGGCTTTATATATTTAGGTGCTCTAATGTTGGGTGCATGTACATTTACAATTCTCATATTCTCTTGATGAAATGATCCATTTATCACTAAATAATGACATTCTTTGTGTTATTTTTATGTTTTTGGCCTAAAGTCTATTTTTTCTGAAATAAGTATAGCTATCTCTGCTTTCTTTTGGTCTGCATTTGCATGAAATACCTTTTTTCATCTATTCATTTTCAATCTATGAGTCTATGAGTGTCATTTAAGGTAATATGAGTTGGCAGCATACAGTTAAGTCTTCTATGGTGGTATTTGCTTTTTCTCAGGAATCCTTCACCAAGCTCCAGACTAGATTAAATTTTTTGTTATTATTGTTACACTCTTATAGGATCACATTTTTCTTTTCTGTAGAACACTTATACTTTTCTTACCTCTGTATCTATTTGTGTTATTATTTAACTCTGAGCTCTATGAGACTAGGAATTGCTTGTTTTCCTTCATCACAATCTTGGGCACATAGCATGGTTCCTGGTACTTAAGTACATAATAAAATGTTGTTGAAGGAATGTATAAATAAATTGGCAAAAGACTTTGCACACAAAAAATTTTCAATCAGTAATTTCAGATATAGTCACAGAAAATAAAACAACTTTACTTTTAGTATGTTAGAATTAAAAATATTGATTTTGCCCACAGAAGAAGACTCTTTGGTGCTTTATTATGTATTTAAAAGGAAAGTGTAAAGGACACCACTTCTTCAAATAATTATAATAAGGCCATTTCTTAATTGTGAAATGAAAAAGACTCATAATTATGTTGATTGACTCTACTTATTATATAAGTACTTAACCAGGTTTTCAATTTACATTGGATGATAAACACTGGCAAAGAAACGTCTGCATAATGTAAAGTACTTTGACACCCAACCAGCTTTGCCAGGATTCAATTTCATTAAATTATCATCAACGTACACATCAAGTATATGAGGTGGAGGTGAAGGGGTTGCCTTGTAAGGAAATATGGGAATTATATCTCAAGGCATATAAGGTGACTTAGTTCTTAAAGAAGGTGTTCTTTTTTAGTGGAAGTAACAAAAGTGATTTTCACTGTTAGCCTAGAATCATTCTTAATGAAGGTATCATTTGTTTCTTCCCTGAATACATCATGTTCTGACACATGTCTTATGATCCCACCACACTGAATTTCTTACCTTACTCTGAACTCAGGCCCTGTTATAATTCTCCCTTTGCCCTTGCACATATTCATCCCCTATCATACTTTTCCTTGTTTTCCTAGCTGAAACAAGATGTGAATTTGGTCCTTGAAGAGTCAATGCACTTGCATTTCATCAGTGCTACATGACAGATTTTTTATACCCCTTTTTGGCAGGTATGTTTCTTTGTCCCTCAATTCTATCTTTTTTGTTATCGATATTGGACAACTCTCTGGTCTTTTGTTTTGTTTTATTTTTGAAAACATAGTCTTTTTCTAAGCCCCCTTATAGGTCCTTGATTTTATGTCTCAATGACCCTTTCCCTCTGAAGCTAACCATTTTTTTCATAATCTTGGTACTGATCCCATCTGCCTTTCTGAAGGACATTATGCTCATACTTATCTTCCTCTGTTTAGAAGCATCAATTTTTATTTTGCTTTTTCTTGCTCTCAATGTTTATATATTAAAAATCTGTTTCTTTTCATCTAAATAAATACAGACTTTTCACAGATTTTGTTGTACTTTGTAGCTGTTGATATACCTTGTATCATTCTTTTTAGCAACCGAAATCCATTTTGACCACCCATTCCCCTTGCTTCTGCCTCTACCGTTGAATTGAACCCAGTATTTACAATTTTGTTATGATGTTCTTATAATCAGATTTAAAAGCTTCTCCTCAGTCCTCCTATTTTTTGACATCTCAGCGCTATTCTGATTCTGTTGGTAATTTCAACTGTTTTCCAAACATTTCCTTCCTCTTACTCTCACTGATGTGGATTGATTCCAATTTCTCTTGTGGTTCATCTTCCCTCCATCACCAAGTCTCCTTTCTTCTTCCATCTCTCAACCATGGGAAATCTCCAAACTTTGTTTCTTGACCCTCTATTCTCAAACTTTATTTTGTAGAAGCTGCTATCCTCTATTTCTGTCTTAAATCTTCATCTATAAGTCAATTGTTCCCAAATCCTAATCCTTTGCCAAATCTTTCCTTCAGGCTCCAGACTTTTAGTTCAAACTGCCCACAAGAAAACTTTTCTTGAAGTTTCCTAAAAAGTAAAAATTTAGTGTGACTATAGCCAAACTTCTCATTTTTGTCCTTAAAAATGTTCCTTTTGTCCTCATCCTCCTTTCAAGTTGGGCCACTAGTACTCTTCAGAGTTCAAATGCTTGTAATTAATGACAAAGCCCAGTATGATTTTTGATAGGTTTCCCTTTCTGTTTTTATTGCCGCCTTCTTCAATTTTCCTTCCTACAGGAAGACTACACAACTCCTGTGTGAATGTAGTTGTCTCCTAGCTATATATTCTCTTTTATATCTTCCAGTTTTCCAAAACTACATCTTACCTTTCTCTAATTTTTTTTTTAAATATTACCTTTCTCTAACTGTCTTTGCATTTAGTAACCCTATTATACATTTGGGCCCTTCTATTATAAATAGGCTATTCAGAAATCTGTTTACTAAATCAAAATAACACTATCAGTAATATACTCTACTGCCTCCTACAACTGACAGTATTCTTATTGCCTTTTAAAACTTGCTATATATAAGAAAGTTAATAATATTTGTTACACATCTCAGAAAAATAAGCACAAACATAGCTAGCAGGCAGGCCATTATGTAAATAGAGAGATGAAAATGTTAATATACAACTGAATAGGCATCTGTTGGTGATAGACATAATCTCCCTGGCACTTAGCTTTGTTCTTCTCTATCAAAGTTTATGGGGAGAGGGTTTGTGAAAAAAGCTTTGATACTGTCTTATTCTCTTATGGCATTGTATGGTTTAGCACTTAAGTGGTTTCCTAGTACTTTATAAATTTTATTCTTTTAATTGCCTCCATATGAATGGAAGCTATAATGCCTGTCATCTTGGCTAGCATATCTAGCTTCACTGTAAGAGTAAAGCCAAAACCAAAACAAAACAACTATAATTTATTGACAATTTTATTAGAGACAATTTTATACACTAATTTTATATTAAAATTTAGACTAATATAGGCAATTTGAAGGTAGAAATTTAAGGCAAGTAAAGTAATAGTTTGGTAAGGGTATTCTACATCATTAGATAATTGGAAACATGTACTTAGTTTTTTCTGTTTTTAAATTTGAGCCCTTTGACAAGAATTCAAGTTATACAGTTGTTTTTTTTAATGAAGCCTAAGTAGTCTTCAGTCTAAGCCATCTTAGATCTAAATGTGTTTACACATGATTTTTAAAACTTAATAACTATATAACCAACTAAAAATTTAGCAAATTCTGAAAAATGGTCGTACAACCCATCTGTTAATATTTAAATATTCTCCTTTAATCTTTTTAAAAATGTTTATGCGTTTTGCATGCCTGTAATCATAGTGTTTATGATTTTTTCTAGTGGAATTTAAAAGACAACACTGTATCACAACTATTTCCCCTGCATGTGCTTCATAGCTTCCATGCTTCTCTGAGTTTTGTTAACAACAAGGTCTAAGGAGTGAGCAGGGTAAAGTCTAATGACGCACAGCCAAAGAATTTCCTTGCCTTGATAATAGGCCAGCTGCCCATTAACTTACCAGCTTCTAGCTCACTGTCACACACTATTGTATGACATTTGTTCTAAAATTGTTAAACTACGGGAATAATTAAGGCTCATTGCCTTGAGATTTAAAAACATAAAATTGGCTTTATGTGAGAGAGTCTTCCTAATGTAATGCAGACAGAATAAAACAGGAGTAATGTTTCTATCTGTGAAATAAATTCTCAATTTAAACATCCTTATGCTGAGAAGAAAACATCCAACTATTCCAGTGTATAGAGATGCAAGAAATTTGATCTTTTTCCCTTGACATTTCTGTCATATTCAGCCATCATCCTGGGCTGTCAGCACCAGCCCCATTACTTAAAAATCCTGTTTGATCTGTGTTCATCAATTACTGCATCAGCAGCTCTACCTCTTAGTTAGTTTGAATGAACTTAAGAAGAAATAGGCCTCAGTTAACTAAACACTTGTTTCTCTTTTTAGTGTGTGATACCCTATACTTTCCTCTTGTATTGGCAAAAAATATTATTTTGTTTGGTCTATTTATTTGCTTCCCTTCTCAAGGTCCTGTACTTTCCATGTATTTCAAATTATATTTTGGTTGTTATTTGAGGGTTATTTTTATAGAATGTTAGTTTTGTTTTTATTATTCATTATTATTTCTCATTTTATCTTTAAAAAATTATATTTTTGGTGACTACATCTGTATTTAATATTTAATTGAAATATGTTTACCTTCATCCATTCATTCATCAATTTACCACATATTTATTCATTAATTGTAGCCCTCTTTTATGGCAGGAAAAAAGTTTGATTACTTTTATTGAGTTGATTCACTTACTTTGGTTTTAAGAAAGGACCAATTTCGTCAAATAATGATTTGTGATCAGCTGATTTTTCCAAAGCAATCATGTATGAAATCAGAATCTGTTTATTTCATTGAAATGGAGTTATGTAGCATGTCTTGTTGATAATATAAAATACATTTTCTAATAATTACTTTTTATTTTTAATATCTTCATTTTAAGAGCTCACAAATTTTGTTTTCTAAATTGTATATTGAGATTAAATTAACATTGTTTCTATTTAGAAAATAAAGTGTTTGTTTCTTACAGGTTAGTTGTCACAATGTTTTACTGTACTTACTGGTGCTAATAACTGGTATATAAATGTGTTTTAAAATTTGGGCTTATTTGTCTTTTGCTTATGCAAGGGTACTAAGTCTCATTTTCTTCTTTTATTTATTTATTTTTTTCAGGCCTTGTTTTCGTTAATCTTTTTTTCTGACCTGTATGTAAAAACAAACAATTATTTCATTTTCTCATCCTCTTCAATCCTTTTTGCAAAATTCTTCCTTTTTAAAATATTATTCTCTAGATAGTCTTTAAATATAAACTTACACCATTATTTTGGTTTAATAATGACTGATTCATTCGCTAGCTCTTTACGGCCAGTTTATCACATTTTAAATCCGGAGTATACTGGATTGAGGCCAAGTAAACATTGTTGTGATATCACAATTTTCTCTTCTCTGGCTCACTGTGGCCATACTCCCGATAATGTTTTCATGTTGTGTTTCGCAGGGGAAAATGTATTTCTTCACAAGAATATTTTAAGTTTAGTGCCAGCCATTCTTTGCCACTCTTATTAGAGACATTTGCCCTTTGCCTAGTACACATTTGTTGAAAACACTTCCGTGAATAATTATCTCTTCCTACACTATTTAAACTCAAAGTTATTCATGTACATCTAATCAACTGAGAATAAAATCCCATTTTTTAGAATTTGTTTGGATTTCTTCACAGCAATGAGTAATTGTTGCTAAAGGAAGATTTACTGGGATAAGAAGCATGATCAGTCCAATTTCATCAGATTTATATTTTAGGTCTGAGGCATTCCATTCCTTGGGATAATGGTTTCCCAGCCTACCCACTCAAAATGCATTTACAATTTAACATATATATGCGTAATAGTTGCACAAATTTTCTTTAAATTACATTAATTTTGGTATTGTATGAAGTGACTTCCACTTTTGTTTCTATAATAATTGAGTTTGATTTATCATAGCTTGCCATGCAACCACTGACCAGAAAACATTTACATCATAAATCAGAGATCAATAGATATGACAAATTTCCTTCTATTATATTAATTTTCACTTCCACAGTTTATAGAAACACCTATTTTCCCATTTTCTTGCCAGTACAGAGCTTCTTATCTGTTCTTGTTGCAGCAGCCTGAAGTTAGTTAGGGATCTGTCTATGTTTTCTCCCTTGGTCTCTCTGTATCTCTATTATATAATTAATATTTAAATACTTTCTTGCCTTAATATATTCAAACAATACACAAGTATGTTAGTAAAATTTAAATTTCCCCTTCACTCTTTTTCAAGGGCTACTACTCTCAACAGTTTATAGTGAGTGTTTTGTAAATTTATTTTAGAACATGTTTTGTGGATATGTACATGCCTATTTTTTATATACACATATTAAATTTTATGCATTGTCTTGTCTTTTTTTCTTAAAAATATTGTAATGGCATATCTATTTTTAATAGTTGCATGTATGCTATTATGTTCCCTTTTAGTCAACCTTTAGTTTGTTTCCATTTTTTCTGTATTATAACATTTAAATGAATGCTCATAATTGGTAATTCTGGGGCAGAAAAATAAAAATATATCTAACTTTATTGGATATTTTAAAATTATAAACACTTTTTACTAATAGTGTAGGTCACTTTTTCTAGGTCCTTAATTATTTTTAGCTGGTTTATCTACAAATTTCAGAAGGAGAATATGAAAATCTAATTTATTCTAATTTATTTTTTACTTTGTGGATTTGTCCATTTCTCCGTTATGTTAATTTTGCTTCATACATTTAAAGAATATGTTTTCAATGATACACATCTATGATTACTATATATTCCTTGTGGGCTTTTTATTATAATTTTATACACTTCTGTATTAATAATTTTTCTTTAATCTATTTTGTCTAATATTAGTATTATTTTACCAGTCTTTTGTTTTCCTTTGGTTAGTTTTCACTTAGAGTACTTTACTGTATTAGCTACTGTTCTCCAGAAAGACAGAACCAACAGGACATATATAGATATTTAAGAGGAGATTTATTGTGATAATTGGCTCATGTGATTATTGAAACCAAGAAATCTCACAGTATGCCACCTGCAAACTGGAGATCAAAAAAGTTCAGTGGTATAAGTCAGTCTGAGTGCCAATGAGCGGTGAAGCCAGTTGGGCTTCTGGGTCGGGTGGGGACTTGGAGAAGTTTTCTGTCTAGCTAGAGGATTATAAATGCACCAACAAGTGCTCTGTGTCTAGCTAGAGGATTGTAAATGCACCAATCAGCATTCCGTAAAAACGTACCAATCAGCACTCTGTGTCTAGCTAAAGGATTGTAAACACACCAATCAGCACTCTGTAAAAATGCACCAATCAGCACTCTGTGTCTAGCTAAAGGTTTGTAAATGCACCGATCAGCACTCTGTAAAAACACACCAATCAGTACTGTGTCTAGCTAAATGTTTGTGAACACATCAATCAGCACTCTGTAAAGCAGACCAATCAGCTTTCTGTAAAATGGACCAATCAGCACCCTGTAAAATGGACCAATCAGTAGGATGTGGGTGGGGTCAAATAAGGGAATAAAAGCTGGCCTCTTGAGCTAGTAGTGGCAACCCGCTTGGGTCCCCTTCCATGTTGTGGAAGTTTTGTTCTTTTGCTCTTCACAATAAATCTTGCTGCTGCTCACTCTTTGGGTTCGCACTACCTTTATGAGCTGTAACACTCACCATGAGGGTCTGCAGCTTCACTCCTGAAGTCAGCGAGACCACAAACCCCCCGAGAGGAACAAACAACTCTGGACGCACCAATTTTAAGAGCTCACAGCAAGCACACCCACTGCGAAGGTCTGTGGCTTCACTACTGAAGTCAGCAAGACCACGAACCCACCAGAAGGAAGAAACTCCAGACACATCTGAACATCTGAAGGAACAGACTCCAGACACACCATCTTTAAGAACTGTAACACTCACCAGGAGGACCCGCGCCTTCATTCTTGAAGTCAGCGAGACCAAGAACCCACTGGAATGAACCAATTCTGGACACACCAAGGCCAGAGAAGCAGGAGAAGTGATGGTATAAATTCTGGAGCCTGAAGGGTGGAGATCCAGGAACTATGATATCTAAGGGTGAGAGAAGATGGCTTAAGAAGAGCTCCCAGCTCAAAAAAAGAGTGAAAGAATTTCCTCTGTCTCTGCATTGTTGTTCTACTTGGGCCCTCAATGGATTGGATGATACCCACTTACATTGGTGAGGGTGCATCTTCCTTACTTAGTTTACTGACTCAAATGCAAATCTCTTCCAGAAATACTCTCACAGACACACTCAGAAATAACATTATACCAGATATCTGGGGGTCCTCAGCCCTGTCAAGTTGACACATAAATTTCACCCTCACATCTTTCTTCTTTATCAATCTCATGTGTGTAGAACTAAATTAATAATAACTTTAGTTTCTAGTGGAGTCATCATTGACAGTCCTTTTCATTTTATTTGCATAAGTTTTTTTTTAAATAATTATTAACAATCATTTATGTATATATGTGTTACTGTCTTAAGTGTGTACAAGTTACAGTGTACACTTTTTAGGGTTGGATTCATCATTTATTATCAAACCATCCTTTTGATAATTTTCAAAACTTTTGACTGGCTTCTTGTTATAGCTGTTATAGTTCATCGCTGATTTTTACCTAAGAATGTGACCGACAAAGAACTCTCTTCAGGAGTAGAAATGCTGGTTTTACCATTTTATTTTTATTTTCTTGTGCTCTATTATTTGTAGTCCCTTGTTTACTTGCAGAAATATTTGAAAATCATGTGACCACTTTTGTGAGGATTAATAGAAATGCATAATTTTGGCAATCCACTTGACATGATAAATCAAAATATGAAAGAACAAATGAGTAATCTGTCAACATTTTGGGGTTGAGGAAATCTTATTCTTCCCCTGGGATATTTTATCTATCATATATGATTAATAAGCATTTGACATGCAAAAATGATGACACCAGTGTCAATCTGTATGTTACATATTAGTAAAGCATCATTTAAAATTTTGTTTTAAATACAGATTACTTTTCTTTGGTTTATTTTATTTTCCCTGTTACAATGAATTAGCTAATGTAGTGCTTCTCAAAGTATGACCTATGGACATCTGGAGGCCTCTGAGAACCTTTTTGGAGGTCTATGAAATCAAAATTATTTTCATAATACTAAAAATTATTTATATTTTTTGCTGTGTTGACATTTGCACAGATAATGCATATACCATTGTAAGGAAAACTGCTATATATGTAGCATGAATCAAGGCAATGTGAAAAAAGAAATCAAAACTATACTGGTGGACATTGTATTCTTTGTTGCCAAACACATACAAAAAAAGAGAGCAAGTTTTCCTTACAAATGTCTTGGAAGAGCATTAAAATTATGAATTTTTATTAAATCTTGATCTTTGGTTACATGTCTTGTTAATATTATGTGTAAGTAGGAGGTATGCATAAAGCTTTTTTGCTACATTGAAAGTGTAGTTGTATGACTGTGGCATTGTTGAGAACTGAACTGGCCCCTTTTTTCATGAAACGTTATTTTTTTCTTGAAGGAAACTGGTTATTCAGATTTGGGAATTTGGTAGACATTTTCTCACAAAAGGGGAAGTGAGCTTGTCACTTCAAGGAACAAAACTGACAGTATTTGTGGCCAATGGTAAAATTTGAGCTTTTAAGTTAAAATCAGAAGTTTGAAAATGTGTATCCACCACTATAAACTTGACAGTTTCTCAACAGTTTCTCAATACTTAAAGACAGGGCCAGCTACATAATTTGCAGGGCTCAGTACAAAATGAAAATGTGGAGCTCCTTGTTCAAAAGCAGGAAAAAAGTGCCACTAAGGTACTAAAATACAAAGCTTTTTTTTTTTTTTTTTTTCCATTCCGTGGTCTCTCTCTTGACTTGCCATGGTGTTTCATATTTGCTATTTAATGTTGCTCTAAGTAAAAAAAAAAAAATCAAAATTTTATAATATTAGCATGAACTTTACTATTTAAATTGCAAAATGCCAGTTTTATATGCAAATATAAAAACATTTGGTTTATATGCAGAATCACAAATTAGAACAATTTGTATTTCATAGTTCATACATGCACTTTTTTTTAATTCTCACCCAAAGAGTGGAAATCATGCACAACCTTAATTAGCTGTTTTTATTTCATTTCTTGACACTTGCACATTCTGTCAACACTATATTTAGCTTACTTATGAGTAAGGAAGGACTGAAAAAAAAAGGCACTATAAGTTGCCCTGTTTTTCCTTTTCTTACTCTCATTTTCAGTGAAATTGTTGGCAATTACAGGAAAGGAACACCAGTAAGAAAAAATATGACAGAATTACCTGTCGGTCCATCTTTCTCAGAAGGTACTGCCTTCTTTCTACATTAGAAACAAGTTCTGGTGTGATTGAAAAGTGTGGCCTCTGAGGACTGTTAGGATCCCCAATTAGTTGAAGCTTAACAAGGTAACTGCGATAGTTTGAATGTTTGTCCCTTCCAAAACCCATGTTGAAATTTAACTGTCATTGTAGCAATATGAAGAGGTAGGACCTATAAGAGGTATTTAGATCATGAATAAACCATGCCATTGTCACAGGATTGAGTTCCTTATCATGAAAGTGGGTTTACTCCCTATTGCTCTCTCTCTTGCCCTCTCTTGCTCTTCTGCCTTCCACCATGGGGTGGACTCATCAATAGGACTTTCGCTAGATAGGGGCCCTTGAGTTTGGACTTTCCAGCCTACAGACTGGTGAGCTAGTAAATTTCTGTTCTTTATCGATTACCCAGTCTGTGGTATTCTGTTACAGCAACACAAAACAGACTAATACACTTACCTTGTACTAACTGTGAATCTCAGTAAATTTCCACAAGTCATGGGTTCACTAGAACTTTGTGATTGTGGGGTGTTATGAACACTAAATGCAATAATACACTGTAAATTTATATAATCTTTTTGGAAGATTGTACTTTTTATAGTATACGTCAATACAATAAAAAGACATCAAAAAATCTGCTCTTAATTCAAGAGTCTTAAATTCGTGGAAATGTAGCATAAGGAAATGTTGAAACAAAACTAAAAAGCTATATGTACAAAATTGTTTTTTATTGTATTAATTATCCAATATTAGTGGAAACTAGAATGAATCATTGCCCAATGAAGTGATTAAATATTATACAATCATGAAAATAGCAAAAAGCATATGTAAAATCATGGTAGCATGTTCAGTAAGTCAAAATCTTAATAAAAATTAGCAAACACTGAAATTACAGATGTATAAAATTATTAATGCTTTTGGATACATTTCATTGGGGAACACATGAAAAATAGAAAAGTTATGCCAGGTAATAGGATCATATTTAATTTGTTTCCATTTTGCTGAACATTCTTTAATATTGACTTTTCATGGTAAAACAAACACATAAACCAAAAATTCAAGAGGCTTTCTGAAATAATTACAGTGTAATGCATGCAATTTGGAATTGAGACTCAGGTTGGAGACCTGGCTCTCTCATTTATATTTATATCGATATTTTATGTGATTTATATTTATGTTTATGTGATTGTAGATCAGTAACTTAATTTTGTGAATCTTAATTTCATCAACAGTTAAATAGATTTCCACTAGCTTTTTAGAGTCATGAGATTAAGATGGTGTATATGAAAGCATCTATTTTTTTAAGTTTTTTTATTAGTATTATTATTATTATTATTTTTATACTTTAAGTTCTAGGGTACATGTGCATAACGTGCAGGTTTGTTACATAGGTATTATACTTGTGCCATGTTGGTGTGCTGCACCCATCAACTCGTCAGCACCCATCAACTCATCATTTACATCAGGTATAACTCCCAATGCAACCCCTCCCCCCTACCCCCGCCCCATGATAGGCCCCGGTGTGTGATGTTCCCCTTCCCCAGTCCAAGTGATCTCATTGTTCAGTTCCCACCTATGAGTGAGAACATGCAGTGTTTGGTTTTCTGTTCTTGCAATAGTTTGCTGAGAAGGATGGTTTCCAGCCGCATCCATGTCCCTACAAAGGACACAAACTCATCCTTTTTTATGGCTGCATAGTATTCCATGGTGTATATGTGCCACATTTTCTTAATCCAGTGTGTCACTGATGGACATTTGGGTTGATTCCAAGTCTTTGCTATTGTGAATAGTGCTGCAATAAACATACATGTGCATGTCTCTTTATAGCAGCATGATTTATAATCCTTTGGGTATGTACCCAGTAATGGGATGGCTGGGTCATATGGTCCTTCTAGTTCTAGATCCTTGAGGAATCTCCATACTGTTTTCCATAATGGCTGAACTAGTTTACAATCCCACCAACAGTGTAAAAGTGTTTCTATTTCTCCACATCCTCTCCAGCACCTGTTGTTTCCTGATTTCTTAATGATTGCCACTCTAACTGGTGTGAGATGGTATATGATTGTGGTTTTGATTTGCATTTCTCTGATGGCCAGTGATGATGATCATTTTTTCATGTGTCTGTTGGCTGTATGCATGTCTTCTTTTGAGAAATGTCTGTTCATATCCTTTGCCCACTTTTTGATGGGGTTGTTTGTTTTTTTCTTGTAAATTTGTTTGAGTTCTTCGTAGGTTCTGGATATTAGCCCTTTGTCAGATGAGTAGATTGCAAAAATGTTCTCCCATTCTGTAGGTTGCCTGTTCACTCTGATGGTAGTTTCTTTTGCTGTGCAGAAGATCTTTAGTTTAATTAGATCCCATTTGTCAATTTTGGCCTTTGCTGCCGTTGCTTTTGATGTTTTAGACATGAAGTCCTTGCCCATGCCTATGTCCTGAATGGTATTACCTAGGTTTTCTTCTAGGGTGTTTTTTTTGTTTGTTTGTTTTGTTTTGTTTTGTTTTGTTGAGACAGAGTCTCGCTTTGTTGCTCAGACTGGAGTGCAGTGGCCGGATCTCAGCTCACTGCAAGCTCCGCCTCCCAGGTTCACGCCATTCTCCTGCCTCAGCCTCCCGAGTAGCTGGGACTACAGACGCCCGCCACCTCGCCCAGCTACGTTTTTGTATTTTTTAGTAGAGACGGGGTTTCACCGTGTTAGCCAGGATAGTCTCGATCTCCTGACCTCGTGATCCAGCCGTCTTGGCCTCCCAAAGTGCTGGGATTACAGGCTTGAGCCACCGTGCCCGGCCTCTTCTAGGGTTTTTATGGTATTAGGTCTAACATTTAAGTCTCTAATCCATCTTGAATTAATTTTCATATAAGGAGTAAGGAAAGGATCCAGTTTCAGCTTTCTACTTATGGCTACCTAATTTTCCCAGCACCATTTATTAAATAGGGAATCCTTTCCCCATTTCTTGTTTCTCTCAGGTTTGTCAAAGATCAGATGGCTGTAGATGTGTGGTATTATTTCTGGGGGCTCTGTTCTCCTCCATTGGTCTATATCTCTGTTTTGGTAACAGTACCATGCTGTCTTGGTTACTGTAGCCTTGTAGTATAGTTTGAAGTCAGGTAGCATGATGCCTCCAGCTTTGTTCTTTTGACTTAGGATTGTCTTGGCAATGCGGGCTCTTTTTTGATTCCATATGAACTTTGAAGCAGTTTTTTCCAATTCTGTGAAGAAACTCATTGGCAACTTGATGGGGATGGCAAGGTAATTGGATGGCCCAATTACCTTGGGCAGTATGGCCATTTTCACGATATTGAATCTTCCCATCCATGAGCATGGTATGTTCTTCCATTTGTTTGTGTCCTCTTTTATTTCACTGAGCAGTGGTTTGTAGTTCTCCTTGAAGAGGTCCTTTACATGCCTTGTAAGTTGGATTCCTAGGTATTTTATTCTCTTTGAAGTAATTTTGAATGGAAGTTCATTCATGCTTTGGTTCTCTGTTTGTCTGTTACTGGTGTATAAGAATGCTTCTGATTTTTGCACATTAATTTTGTATCCTGAGACTTTGCTGAAGTTTCTTATCAGCTTAAGGAGATTTTGGGCTGACACAATGGGGTTTTCTAAATATACAATCATGTCATCTGCAAACAGGGACAATTTGACTTCTTCTTTTCCTAACTGAGTACCCTTGATTTCTTTCTCTTGCCTGATTGCCCTAGCCAGAACTTCCAACACTATGTTGAATAGGAGTGATGAAAGAGGGCATCCCTGTCTTGTGCCAGTTTTCAAAGGGAATTTTTCCAGTTTTTGCCCATTCAGTATGATATTGGTTGTGGGTTTGTCATAAACAGCTCTTATCATTTTGAGATATGTTCCATCAATATCAAATTTATTGAGCATTTTTAGCATGAAGGGCTGTTGAATTTTGTCAAAGGCCTTTTCTGCATCTATTGAGATAATCATGTGGTTCTTGTCCTTAGTTCTGTTTATATGCTGGATTATGTTTATTGATTTGCGTATGTTGAACCAGTCTTGCATCCCAGGGATGAAGCCCACTTGATCATGTTGGATAAGCTTTTTGATGTGCTGCTGGATCCGGTTTGCCAGTATTTTATTGAGGATTTTTGCATCGATGTTCATCAGGGATATTGGTCTAAAATTCTCTTTTTTTGTTGTATCTCTGCCAGGCTTTGGTATCAGGATGATGTTGGCCTCATAAAATGAGTTAGGGAGGATTCCCTCTTTTTCTATTGATTGGAATAGTTTCAGAAGGAATGGTACCAGCTCTTCCTTGTACCTCTGGTAGAATTCAGCTGTGAATCCATCTGGTCCTGGATTTTTTTGGTTGGTAGGCTGTTAATTATTGCCTCAATTTCAGAGCCTGCTATTGGTCTATTCAGGAATTCAGCTTCCTCCTGCTTTAGTCTTGGGAGAGTGTAAGTGTCCAGGAAATTATTCATTTCTTCTAGATTTTCTAGTTTATTTGCGTAGAGGTGTTTATAGTATTCTCTGATGGTAGTTTGTATTTCTGTGGGGTCGATGGTGATATCCCCTTTATCATTTTTTATTGCGTCTATTTGATTCTTCTCTCTTTTCTTCTTCATTAGTCTTGCTAGTGGTCTATCAATTTTGTTGATCTTTTCACAAAACCAACTCCCGGATTCATTGATTTTTTGGAGGTTTTTTTGTGTCTCTATCTCCTTCAGTTCTGCTCTGATCTTAGTTACTTCTTGCCTTCTGCTAGCTTTTGAATGTGTTTGCTCTTGCTTCTCTAGTTCTTTTAATTGTGATGTTAGAGTGCCAATTTTAGATCTTTCCAGCTTTCTCTTGTGGGCATTTAGTGCTATCAGTTTCCCTCTACACACTGCTTTAAATGTGTCCCAGAGATTCTGGTATGTTGTATCTTTGTTCTCATTGGTTTCAAAGAATATCTTTATTTCTGCCTTCGTTTCATTATGTACCCAGTAGTCATGCAGGAGCAGGTTATTCAGTTTCCATGTAGTTGAGTGGTTTTGATTGAGTTTCTTAGTCCTGAGTTCTAGTTTGATTGCACTGTGGTCTGAGAGACAGTTTGTTATAATTTCTCTTCTTGTACATTTGCTGAGGAGTGCTTTACTTCCAATTATGTGGTCAATTTTGGAATAAGTGTAATGTGGTGCTGAGAATAATGTATATTCTCTTGATTTGGGGTGGAGAGTTCTGTAGATGTCTATTAGGTCCACTTGCTGCAGAGATGAGTTCAATTCCTGGATATCCTTGTTAACTTTCTGTCTCGTTGATCTGTCTAATGTTGACAGTGGGGTGTTGAAGTCTCCCATTATTATTGTATGGGAGTCTAAGTCTCTTTGTAAGTCTCTAAGGACTTGCTTTATGAATCTGGGTGCTCCTGTATTGGGTGCATATATATTTAGGATAGTTAGCTCTTCCTGTTGAATTGATCACTTTACCATTATGTAACGGCCTTCTTTGTCTCTTTTGATCTTTGATGGTTTAAAGTCTGTTTTATCAGAGACTAATATTGCAACCCTTGCTTTTTTTGTTCTCCATTTGCTTGGTAGATCTTCCTCCATCCCTTTATTTTGAGCCTATGTGTGTCTCTGCATGTGAGATGGGTCTCTTGAATACAGCACACTGATGGGTCTTGACTCTTTATCCAGTTTGCCAGTCTGTGTCTTTTGATTGGACAATTTAGTCCATTTACATTTAAGGTTAATATTGTTATGTGTGAACTTGATCCTGCCATTATGATATTAACTGGTTATTTTGCTCGTTAGTTGATGCAGTTTCTTCCTAGCCTCGATGGTCTTTACATTTTGGCATGTTTTTGCAATGGCTGGTACCGGTTGTTCCTTTCCATGTTTAGTGCTTCCTTCAGGGTCTCTTGTAAGGCAGGCCTGGTGGTGACAAAATCTCTAAGCATTTGCTTATCTGTAAAGGATTTTATTTCTCCTTCACTTATGAAACTTAGTTTGGCTGGATATGAAATTCTGGGTTTAAAATTCTTTTTTTTAAGAATGTTGAATATTGGCCCCCACTCTCTTCTGGCTTGTAGAGTTTCTGCCAAGAGATCTGCTGTTAGTCTTCCCTTTGTGGGTAACTCGACCTTTCTCTCTGGCTGCCCTTAAGATTTTTTCCTTCATTTCAACTTTGGTGAATCTGGCAATTATGTGTCTTGGAGTTGCTCTTCTCGAGGAGTATCTTTGTGGCAGTCTGTATATTTCCTGAATTTGAATGCTGGCCTGCCCTACTAGGTTGGGGAAGTTATCCTGGATGATATCCTGAAGAGTGTTTTCCAACTTGGCTCCATTTTCCCCCTCACTTTCAGGCACCCCAATCAGACGTAGATTTGGTGTTTTTACATAATCCCATACTTCTTGCAGGCTTTGTTCATTTCTTTTTCTTCTTTTTTCTTTAGATTTCTCTTCTTGCTTCATTTCATTCATTTGATCCTCAATTGCTGATACTCTTTCTTCCAGTTGATCGAGTCAGTTACTGAAGCTTGTGCATTTGTCATGTATTTCTCATGTCATGGTTTTCATCTCTGTCAGTTCATTTATGGCCTCTCTGCATTAATTATTCTAGTTATCAATTCTTCCACTCTTTTTTCAAGATTTTTAGTTTCTTTGTGCTGGGTACATAATTCCTTCTTTAGCTCTGAGAAGTTTGATGGACTGGAGGCTTCTTCTCTCATCTCGTCAAAGTCATTCTCCGTCCAGCTTTGATCCGTTGCTGGCGATGAGTTGCATTCCTTTGCAGTTAAGGGGTAGGTGTGTGTTTGTTACATAGGTAAACTTGTGTCATGGGAGTTTGTTATACAGGTTATTTCATCACCCAGATATTAAGTCTAGTATCCATTAGTTATTTTTCCTGATCCTCTCCTTCCTCCTCTCAATGGTAGTTTAATAGGAACAGCATTGAATCTATAAATTGCTTTGGGCAGTAGGACCATTTTAATGATACTGATTCTTCCTACCCATGAACATGGAATATTTTTTCATTTGTTTGTCATATCTGATTCTTTTGAGCAATGTGTTGTGGCTCTCCATGTAGAGATCTTTTATATCCCTGGTTAACTGTATTCCTAGGTATTTTATTCTTTTTGTGGCAATTGTAAATGGAATTGCATCCCTGATTTGGCTCTTGGCTTGATTGCCAGTGATGTATAGGAAAGGTAATGATTTTTTTATATTGATTTTGTATCTTGAGATGTTGAGGAAGTTGTTTATCACCTTATAAGAAAATTTTGAGCCAAGACTATGAAGTTTTCCAGATGTAGGATTATGTCATCTGTAAACAAGGATAGTTTGACTTCCTCTCTTCCTATTTGATGGGCTTTATTTCTTTCTCTCGCCTCATTTCCCTAGCCAGGACTTCTAATACTATGTTGCATAAGAGTGGTGAGAGAGGGCATCCTTGTCTTGTGCAGGTTTTCAAAAGGAATGCTTCCTGCTTTTGCTCATTTAATATGATGTTGGCTGTGAGCCTGTCATAGATGGCTCTTATTCTGAGATATGTTCCTTAAATAACTAATTTATTGAGAGCTTTTAACATAATGCAGGGTTGAATTTTATTGAAAGCCTTTTTGTATTTATTGAGAAAATCACATGGATTTTGTCTTTAGTTTGAATCATATTTATTGATGCTCGAATGTTTAAACAATTTTGCATCTCAAGGATAAAGCCTACTTGATCATGGTGGATACACTTTTTGATATGCTTCTGGATGATTCAGTTTGCAAGTAATTTGTCGAGGAATTTTTCTGCAATGTTTATCAATAATATTGGCCTGAAGTTTCTCTTTTGTTGTATCTCTGCCAAGTTTTGGTATCAGGATGATGTTGGCCTCATGGAATGAGTTAGAAAGGAGTCCCTCCTTGTCAATTTTTTGGAGTAGTTTCAGCATTAATGGTACCAGCTCTTCTTTGTACATCTGGTAGAATTCAACTGTGAATCCATCTGATCCTAGGCCTTTTTTTGGTTGGTAGGCCTTTTATTACTAATTCAATTTCAGTGTTTGTTATTGCTCTGTTCTTGGGTTAAATTTCTTGCTGGCTCAGTCTTGGCAGCTTTTATGTGTCCAGGAATTAATTTATTTCTTCTAGATTGTTTAGTTCCTGTGCATATATGTGTTCATAATATTCTCTGATGGTTGTTTGTATATCTGTGAGGACAGTGGTAATACGCCCCTTGTCATTTTTGATTGTGTTTACTTCAGTCTTCTCTGTTTTTGTTATTAGTCTGGCTAGTGGTCTATCTACCCTGTTTTTTCTTAAAAAAAAAAAAAACAAAAAACAAAACTGCAGCTCTGGATTCCTGGATCTTTTGAATGTGTTTTCTTGTCTCAATCTCCTCCATTTCAGTTATGATTTTGGTTACTTTTTGCCTTTTGCTGACCTAGGGATTTGTTTGCTCTTGGTTCTCTAGTTCTTTCAGTTGTGATGTAAGTTTGCTAACTTGAGATCTTTCTAACTTTTTGATGTGGGCATTTAGTACTATAAATTTCCCTCTTAACAGGGTCTTAGTTGTGTTCCAGAAATTCTAGTGTGTTATATCTTTGCTCTCATTAGTTTCAAAGAACTTTGTGATTCCTGCCTTAACTTCATTATTTACCCAAAATTCTTTCAGGGGCAGGTTATTCAGTTTTCATGAGATTGTATAGTTTTGAGCGAACTTCTTAGTCATGATCTCTAATTTGACTGCTCTGTTGTCTGAGAGATTTTTATGATTTCAGTTCTTTTGCATTTGATAAGGAGTGTTTTGCTTCCAATTATGTTATTAACATTAGAGTAAGTACCATATAGTGATGAAAAGAATGTATATTTTGTTATTTTTGGATGGAGAGTTCTGCAGGTATCTATCAGGTCCATTTGATTGAGTTCGGAGTTTTGGTTCTGAATATCTGTTAATTTTCTGTCTTGATGATCTGTCTAATATTTTCAGTGGAATATCAAAGTCTCCCACTGTTATGTGGGAGTCTAAGTCTCTTTCAAGGTCTCTAAGAACTTGCTTTATAAATCTAGGTGGGTGCTCCTGTGTTGAGTGCATATATATTTAGGATAGTTAGATATTCTTGTGGAATTGAACTCTTTACTATTATATAATACCCTTCTTTGTCTTTTTTGTTGCTGTTGTTGGTGTTTGTTGTTTTGGTTTTTTTTTTTTTTTTTTTTGAGACACAGTCTTGCTCTGTCACCCAGGCTGGAGAGCAGTGGCGCCATCTCGGCTTACTGCAAGCTCTGCCTCCTGGGTTCACACTGTTCTTCTGCCTCAGCCTCCCAAGTAGCTGGGACTACAGGCACCCACCACCACGCCTGGCTAATTTTTTGTATTTTTGGTAGAGACGGGGTTTCACCGTGTTAGCCAGGATGGTCTCAATCTCCTGACCTTGTGATCTGCCCACCTTGACCTCCCAAAGTGCTGTTTTTAAAAAATTTTTGTTAGTTTAATGTTGTTTTGTCAGAAACTAGGATTGTAACCCCTGATTTTTCTGTTTTCCATATGCTTGATAGATTCTTCTGTATGCCTTTATTTTGAGCCTATGAATGTCATTGTATGTGATGTGGGTCTCTTGAAGACAGCATACTAATGGGTCTTGGTTCTTTATCCAGCTTGCCACTCTGTGTCTTTTAATTGTGGCATTTAGTTCTATACGGTTAAGATTAGTATTGATAGATGTGAATTTGATTCTGTCGTCATGTTAGCTGGTTATTCTGTAGACTTATGTGATATCTTTATAGTGTCACTGGTCTGTGTATATAAGTGTGTTTTTGTAGTGGCTGGTAATATATTTCCTTTGCATACTTAGTGCTTCCTTCAGGGGCTCTTGTGAGGCAGGTCTAGTGGTAATAAATTCTGCAGCACTTGTGTGTCTGAAATAATCTTATTTTTCCTTCATGTATGAAGCTTAGTTTGGCCAGATATAAAATTCTGGGTTGAAACTTCTTTAAGAATGTTGAATGTTGGCTTCCAATCACTTCTGGCTTGTAGGGTTTCTGTTGAGAGGTCGACTCTTAATCTAATGAGCTTTCTTTGAAGGTGACTTGACCTTTCTCTCTAGCTGTCTTTAACATTTTTTCTTTCATTTTGACTTTGGAGTATTTGATAATTATTTGTCTTGGGATGATCTTCTTGTAAAGTAACTTACTGGAGTTCTCTGTGTTTCCTGAAGTTGAATATTGGTCTCTCTAGCTAGGCTGGGGAAGGTCTCATGGATGATATCCTGGAATATGTTTTCCAAGTTGGCATTCTCCCCATCTCTTTCAGGGACACCAATGAGTTGAAGATTTGGTCTCTTTACATAATCTCATATTTCTTGGAGGCTTTGTGGGTTCCTTTTCATTCTTTTTTATGTATTTTTGTCAGGCTGTCTTATTTCAGAAAGCCAGTATTCAGGCTCTGAGATTCTTTTCTCTGCTTGTTCTGTTCTGCTATTGATACTTGTGATTACATTATGCAACTTTTGTACTGTTTTGCAGCTCTGTTGGGTCTGTTATACTCTTTTCTTTACAGGTTATTTTATCTGTCAGCTCCTGCATTGTTTTATTGTAATTTTTACCTTCTTTGCATTAGGTTTCAACATACTCCTGTAGCTCAATGATCTTTTTTCTTATCCATATTCTGATTTCTATTTCTGCCATTTCAACCATCTCAGCTCAGTTCAAACCCCTTGCTGGAGAGGTGATGCAGTCATTTGGAGGAAAGAAGGCACTCCAGCATTTTGAGTTTTCAGAGTTATCTTGCTGATTCTTTTTTCATCTTTGAGAGCTTATCTACCTTCGATCTTGAAGGTTGCTGACCTTCGAATGGGTTTTATTTCTTTTATCCTATTTAGTGACCTTGAGGGTTTGATTGATTGTGGTAGAAGGTGGATTCATCCAACTGGCTTTCTTTCTGAGAGACTTTAGGTGGCCATTCCTTAGCTCCCAACTCCTGGACTGTGTGCACTAACTCTGGGGGACTTGTATTGGACCTCAAGTTTGTTCTCTGGATCTGGATCCTTGAGGTTTGGAATTCACTGCACTGAAGGAGCTGAGGTGCAGCAGCTATGGTAGAGTGCTAGTGAGTGTCAGAGTGCCTGCCTCCCTACAGGCATGTACCACAGTGGTAGAGGCAATGCAGCTGGGTTGGCAGGGGCCCATGCTGGCAACTGCACACAGTTGTGCTGGAGGTGGTGTTGGCTTGGGGTGAGGTGCTGGCAAGTTCAGGTCTCGGTGCTTTCTCTATGCCCCACAAGCAGGAGTGATTGCTCATGGTGGGGGAGCATCTGCTGTTCTCTGTGCAATGTTGTTACAAGGAAGGGGGTGAGGCTTGCTGGCTCTTTGCCCAGCAAATCTTTGCCTGCAATGGCAGGGCAGTAAGGAAAGGGTGGGCAGACTGAACTCCTGTGCCTGAGTGGGGCAAGGAAAGCAAACCTGCCTATGCAGACAGGTGCCAGCAAAGCAATGTAGGGAGTTACCATGGTCACAGTGGAAACTGCACTATGGGGAGGGAGCAGGTTGGCTGATGTGCCACCATAGGGGCCGCCTCTCTGAAGTTCTCCAGCTGGTCAGTCATGCTCTACCAGCACAGAAGCTATTGTTTAGGCCCAAGACTGCCCTGCAAGCAGCCATGGCCAGGCAGGGGCCTCAGGAAATGACAGCAGACCAAAGGGTGTTTAGATTTGACCATCCCCATCTGATGGGCAAGACCACCCTGCAGAGATCAGGTCCAACAGTTCCCCTAGGGCTAAAGTCTCAGTGGGAGCAACTTGAGCCTAAGAAGATGGCTGTCCCTGGACATGCTCTGCTGCATGTGTTCTCACACCAAACCCTCTGATTTCCACATCAGCTGGCTTCTGCCCCTACTACTTCTCTAAGTTTTCTTAATTTTTCAAATTCTCTAAGCAGGTCTCTCTGCCAACTCATGTGTCAGTGGTGGTCAAGGGGTCTCCTCATTCCAGGGTTCCAGAGGCCTGTGGCAAGAACAGGTTGCTCCTTGCCAGTTCAACTCACCCATTCCCCTGGTACTGTTATGGTCCAAAAATGAGTTCTGGTGCACAGTAGCCCTGTGTGGATTTTCCAGCTTTCTCTCCCTTCGGCCTAGGTTCTGGGTCTTCCCTCTGTCCACTCTCAGTACTGTCCCTCTGAAGATCTGTTAAAAGCATGCCAACTGTCTCAGGCCCTATGTGGGAGCTGTTCCACCTGGCTGTGTCCTCCCCCTTCAAAAGTGTTTCTTAAAGTCCCTGGAGCATTGGTATTCAGTATATTTTAGTTTATTCTAAAATTAGGGAGACTTTCTTTTTCCTTTTAGTGTTTCTAAAATGCTAATAAACTTTGCCAAAGGCTTAACATGCTGGATGAGAGAAGGTTATACACTTTGGGAATTTTACTTCATAACTGCACTTACTGCTTTCAACAGTTCTGACTGCATATGCTTGAATGATTTTAAGTAGTAAATCCATTTTTACCTTCAAAGGCCATTTATTGTCTGGTAGGACAATGAAATAGATTCAAATGCAGGTGTGTATCTAGTTTAGGCAAAATATTTTGCTTTATCAAAAAGTAACAATCTTCAATAAACTTCTGTAAGAGGTCTTTCAATTTTAAATTCTTTAAATATTTTGCATTATACAAATAGTTGCAAATGATTATAAATTCTTTGGTGCTATTTGCAAGAGTCTATGGAAACGTCTGTAGTCAACATTTTGGTGTAGTGGAAATAACACGAGAAAGGAATCTAAGACAATTGTGATCTTGTAAATTCAACATCATATCTTTCCTTTCATCTGTAAAATTAGGGGTTGCTTTACCAATTATTTAAGCTTTCTTAATGTTTTAAATTCTGTGATCTCATGACTCTATTTCTTTCTGTCCATTTATCATCTATCATCATCATCATCATCTATCTTTCTATCTAATGGCTGTCATACATTTCTTAACATAGATCAGGAACTTAATAAGACTTGCTTTTTTGTTGTTTGTTTGTTTGTTTTTGGATAAAGTTTCACTCTTGTCCTCTAGGCTGGAGTGCAATGGTGTGATCTCAGCTCACTGCAACCTCTCCGGCCGGGTTCAGGGATTCTCCTGGTTCAGCCTTCTGAGTAGCTGGGATTACAGGCAGGAACCACTACAACTGGCTAATTTTTTGTATTTTTAGTAGAGATGGCGGTTTCACCATGTTGGCTAGGCTAATCTTGAACTACTGACCTCAAGTGATCCACCTTCCTTGGCCTCCCAAAAGGCTAGGATTATAGGCATGAGTCACCGCACCAGGCGTAAGAGGTGATTTTTACATCTCTTATCAGTCAAGAGTGTGCTCACATATACTGCTGTGGACCTGAAGTAAACCCTGTTAAAAAGGCCACATAATTCCCTTAATATGATTGTCTTACAGGCTAAATTTCTTCCTTCTATATCCAATAAAGGAAAAAGTTATCTATCTCATTATTGTAGAAATGCCTATGATATTATAGCATAACCAAAACCAACCTTTCTTGGGAGAGGTGGGGCTGATAGTTTTTGAGCATTTGTTATATTCCAAGCTCTTTTAAAAAAGCACCTTACATACATCATTATATCTAAAACCCAAAGTAATATTCTAACCAAATATCATTTAATATATAAGGAACCTGATACCTGGAGAACATAGAGAACTCTCCCCATGGTCACCCAGTTAAATAGCAAAGCTAGAATGTAAGCCCAGATCCACCTGTGTCCAAAGCCAGAGCCCTTATGCAATATGCTGCACTGCTTTATAAGAGGAGTCTGCTAAGGGATGTCTCCCCAAATGCCTCCCTTGTTTATAATCATACATTTATAGTTATTCATAGGTGGTCTTTTTAGAAGCAGAAATAAAAATATCTGTTTTAGGTTTCAGGACCTCCAGTTTGCCAAGGTCAGAGAATAAAAACAGAGAGAGAGGAAGCTTTATGACAATTTTTCAAAAGGCACCAGAAATTGGAACAGCTATACTAAAATGAAAAATTGGAGCAAAGGACGATAAAGGGGGAAAATACAACAAAGATGTGATTAAGGAAGTATGTATATTGAATTATTAGACAGAATAGGGCAGAAAAAAGATGTTTTCACTAATGATGACTGATAGTTGGCAAAGATTTTTGAACAAAATAACTCATTCTCCACAAGTCAAGTGACAGGACCAAGTCTAAATTTTAACAAAAATGTTGCTATGATAGAGTGCACTAGTATGAACATCACAGGAGTAGTTCTGTCTATTGATGTTTCCTGTGACTAAAGCAAGATATTACTGAAGTTGCACGTTCATCACTTTCTAAACCAGATGTCAGAGATCTTAAAACACTCCAAAAGGAAAAGTCCCATCTTTTATATTGTGAAAGAGATAAAGCACATAGCAGAAAATGTAATTCTCTTGAGGATTCTTCCCAAAGCGTTTGATAGAGCATAGCATTTCTAATTTGGCTTTAAATAAATATCTGTCACAGAAATTTTAGCTTTTAGGTTCAATTAAAATCATAATCCCTTGTGTTAAATACATGTAAGGATAAAAGAGATTGGAATACAATGCTCTGCCATGAATCTGAAGCATGACGACAGAGCAGATTTCAATCAGCAGTCTGCAAGTGAGCCAATGACGTTTCTGTGATACAACTCAATTGGGTGTAAGATGGTGAAGGTGGGGCCGTGGCCATGAATTTGGTTCACGTGAACTGCATTTGGGAAGTCTTAAACTATACATTAACTTCATTCCTCTTCTTTGATTCCTGACATTAGATTTTTATTTCCTGACCCCAGGGACAGATAGCTAGGTTTCTTATCATCATCTCTGGAGAGATTAGTACTTCCTATTTCCTTACTTATACACAATTGAGACTTGACTGTAATTTTGTTTTAAACATCTTGGTTTGGCCATACTCTCTTTTTCCTATATGTTACCTTGTCACTTGAAATTTTATTAATTATTTAATATTGGTAGAAAAGAAATGAGATGTATACTAGTTATCTCTTTCTTGTGTAATACATTACTCCAAAACTTAGTGGCTTGAAGCAACAAACATTTATTTTTCTCACAGACTGTAACCACCTGGGGCGGTTCAGGGTGGTGAGACAGAACCCTGAGAATGGTTCTGTCTCAGCGTTACTGACAAGGTTATAATTGAGGTGCTGGCCAGGTCTGGAGTCATCTCAAGCTCAGTTGTAGGGGGATCTGCTTCCAAGCCCTCTCATTTTACTGTGGGTAGGTCTCACATCCATGTGCTCACTCAAAACATGGTAACCACTTTCTTCAGAGCAATCAATACAATAGAGCAAAATAAAATAGGATTTAAGAGTGAAAAGGTTAAATTAAACATTTACTATCAAACCAAAATGACACAGTTTTGTTCTATAATATAATTTTAAATCTCATGCCCATTGTCTGTGGTCATAAGTCAGGAGTGTCAGAATTATAAACTTTTTTGAGTCATGTGAAAAATTGGTCATTGTAAATTGCCCTCAGGTAAAAGAGTAAAATAATGATAGTTCTAGAATATATAGAAATTTAACAATAAAACGTAATAAATAGTATATAACATAATGAATTATATTAGAAATTAACAACATAACACTGTAACCATGACATATCTGTGGCCTGAAACACATTTTTAAAACATGAAAGCCAGTAGAAATATGTGTACTGAGCATTTAAGATAGAAAGTCAGAAAAAAAGGTCAAACTTGTGGAAAACCAGAATAATAATATTTATAAAAGAAATTAGTAAAATAGAACTAAGCAATGAATATTTGCTGGTTACATTAAATAAATACAAGAGCCATTTTTCTAAATGAAAGGAAAAACTGAAAATCCAAACTACTAGCAAACATAATAATGATTTATGCAGAAGGATATTTATTGTGAAAGAGGGATACAGCAGGGTAAGTCATTATATGTCTAAATAAAGAATACTCTGTAGTATTTATAAATAATGCTTTGAAAAAATATCCTTTCTTACAAAAATAGCAAATACTATATGCTAATTTAAAAATTTTGGTAAAGTGCATAGATTTGATTATTTTGACTATTGCAGGTAGTATTTGATTATTTCCCTAACTTGCTGTAATTACCCCATCAAATAATATTATTACAGTTAAATAATAGTTGTCTTCTTATACTATGAATTTAAAAAAATATTTAACTTTACATTTTTGCTTCCTATAATGGCAGATTAGGTAACTTGATCCAACTATCCCCTGGAAGTCAAATGAAAAACTTGTCAATATATAAACAATTTTGCTTGAAAGCAATAGGGAGATAGCATAATGGTGAGGAATTACCAGGCTGGGATGCATGGAAAGATTGAAAATCAGAGGAATTTGAGTTATATTTCCCCTGGGAGTAAGTAAAAAAATCTACGGGGGAGCTGACAGAATAAAAAGATGGATGGCTCATTTGATAGCCTCAAGGCTAGAGTGAAAGCCTATGGGTGTAAGGCATACCAGTGAAAGCCCTGATGCATCTCCCTTACACTGAGATGGAACTCTAAAGAACCTCACTAGAGAGTAACTGTGATACCGAAGAAGACAGCTTCTTCAGGGACTGCGGTTCAGCTTTGTGGGCATCTCAGCTTTGAGTAATCCCAGATGGCTAGGTACTTTGAATATAATAATGTAAATACTTTTGGGAAAAACAAAATGTTTCTATTACCCAAACTATCTACAAAGCTTTGAAAATACTGGCACACATGGACATAAGTATGGAAACAATAAACATTATGAACTACTAGAGGATGGAAGGAGAGGGGCTGGGTTACAAAAAATACCCAATGAGTACTATGCTTACTACCAGGGTGATGGGATCCATACTCCAAATTTCAGCATCAGGCAATATTCCCATGTAACAAATATGTACATGTACCTCTGTATCTAAAATTAAGGCTGACATTTTAAAAATGAAAATACAATATTTAAAACATGAAATCAAAATGCTAGTTATATAAGCTGTAAAAATAACATGACTGGAAAGTAGTATCAATAATGATAAGAATAGAAACAGATTCACTGGGGGAAGTTGTCAATTCCAGGTTTTAAAATAAGTATGCTTACTAAATTAAGAAGTTAAGGGCAGGAATAAAATAATTTAAGCTTGAAACTGGAAAGAACTACATTGAAATTCTATAACCGAGAAACCTAAACACAAAGTGAAAAACTCAAATGGTGGAATTAACAGCAGACAAGAGAGAATTTGTGAACTAGATTAGAACTCGATTAACTAGATTAATTTAACAAATTTCTAATAACAAAACAAAATTATATATATATAAGTCTAGAAAATATAAAAAGAGAAAAAAGAGACATCGTATGTAGGTCTGCTTATATGTAATTTAAACCCAAAACAAAAGAGAAGAGAGGATAGGACACAAATGATATTAGAGAACATAATGATAAAGAATTTGTTTTTAATTGAGGAAAAGCATCAAGCTTAGAAGCCTACAAATCCTACAAATCCTACAAATCCTACAAATCCCAAGTAGGAACATTTAAAAGAAAATCACTTCAGGATTATGATCATAGCAGTATTGAAGCTAAATTCAAAGAAAAAATATTAATATAGATTATATGAATAAATTATTTTCAGGGAACAGCAATTAGAATGAAAGCCAACTTTTCAACAGAAATAATAAAGACAGGAAGGAAAAGAAATGGTATTGTCAAATTGGTGAAATGAAATAATTGCAAAACTACAACTTTTTGAAAATATTATTCAAGAGTAAGAGTAAAATAAAGACACTTTCTGACAAAGAAAAACGAGAAAAATTTTCAGTGTACCATCACTGAAGAAAATGCTAAAATATTTTTTTCAGGCAGAAGAAAATAATGTAAGATACAGCTCAGAAATATAGAAAGAAGTATACTGCATCAAGAAGAGTACATAAAAAAGTAAAGGTGAACTAATATTGAAAGTATAAAATAATAAGAAAGATGTATTGTGGAGTTGAATTAATATTGAAAGCATAAAACAGTAAGAATGATGTAATGTGGAGTCTAAAACATCAAGGTAATTAAAATGTAAGACTTAGCAGCATATGCTTTTGGAAGTAGGTAACTGGAGTTAAATGATTCTCAGGCCTTTCCTTCAAGAGGAAGGGAAATAAAGAAATTAATGAGAATTTGGCCTTCTGTCTTGGAAGACTGGGTGCCTAACAGGTCAATTTCTTCTACAATTAACAGTTTTCAAATTTGAAAAACAAATCAATGACACTAAAATCTAACATAGAACTCTAGAGGTTGAACAGTGGTCATAGACGTTGGATTGGAGTAGAAACCTGTAGCAAGTGACTGGCATATAATGAGTTCCCTGGATTTTGTGAGTTTTCCCTAAGAGTGGCCACAGGCATTGCCTTGAAAGCAAAAACAAATGCAAATCTGTGATAGAGAACCCAGTCCTTCTGGCCAAAGGTACTCATCAAGGAAGATCAAACAACCCAGGCTACCAGAGAATAAAGGAAGGTACTCAGAAAGCTGAGGCACAGAGAAGTTGAACCCCAAGTCTCATGGTTTAACTCAGCCTGTCACTGGCTGACTATTGAACCTGTTGTGTATGACAAACTGAAAATAGTGTACATCCAAAGATTTAAGAATTGATCTGATACTTTGGGAGGCCGAGACGGGCGGATCACGAGGTCAGGAGATCGAGACCATCCTGGCTAACCCGGTGAAACACCGTCTCTACTAAAAAAAAAAAAATACAAAAAATTAGCCGGGCGAGGTGGCGGCGCCTGTAGTCCCAACTACTGGGGAGGCTGAGGCAGGAGAATGGCGTGAACCCGGGAGGCGGAGCTTGCAGTGAGCTGAGATCCGGCCACTGCACTCCAGGCTGGGCGACAGAGCCAGACTCCATCTCAAAAAAAAAAAAAAAAGAATTGATCTGATATCTGAGCCACCACCCACCACAGGTGTGAGAATTGATAATATGATTCTAAGTGAATTGCCTCCTAAAACAAAACAATAGTCCTTAAAACAATGTAATACAATAGAGTCTATAAAACATAACATTCACAACTTCCAGGAGACAATCTAAAATTACTCATATGTGTGTGTGAGAAAAATGTGGCTTTATTGCAAAGAAAAAGGCAAACAACAGATGACAAATTAGAGATAACCCAGATGTTAAAATTACATAAAGCATAGTGGAGGGTGTGTGGATAAGTGAACTTACTTATATGCAAGGTTTCTACATATTAATACTCTAAGTAGACTGAGAAAAATAGAGTGCACATAGTAATCCCTGGAGCAACCACTTGAAAAGAAAAAGCAAATAGATATAGTTAAAAAGCTAAATTCTAAAACACTACAAATAAAAGAAGACAAGAATGGGGAAAGAAAGAGGGAGAAATGTTATACACAGTGAACAAATAATAAAATGGTAGACCTGAATTTAACGTAATCAATAATGCCATTAAATATTGATTAAAAACACTCTAATTAAAAGGCAGAGATTACTAGAAATAAAGGAAGATGTAATTATATTCTATCACAAATAGAAGCACATTAATATAAACAAGTTAAAAGTAATTGTTAGAAAAAGATATATCATGTAATAAGAAAATGTAAGCATAAGAAAACTAGTGAAACTATATTAATGTCAGATAAAATAGACTTGAAGACAAAGTATTATTAACATATAAGTATTGATAATATAAAGAGTATTATTTTATAATGTTGAGAGGTGAATCGATTTGGAACATATAATAATCATGAATATGTATACACCTACATCTAATAATAGAACCTTAAAACATATAAAGGAAAACAGGATTAAAGGAAGAAATAAATAATTGGATGATCATTTAAAAATTTCTCCCTGTCTTAGAAACTAATATACATATATACATACATATATTTGTTGTTGTTGTTGTTGTTTGTTTGTTTTATCAGAGAAGCTTGGAGAATTGCCAAGATTGCTGACTAGATGTACCAGGAGAAATATCACCCACTGAGAGACCGGGACATTGGAAAGACTATAACACACCTCTGAGCAGATCTTCTGATGGAAGACATTAAGAGTGGATGCAGAGAGGATGCAGATGCTGGGCTGAAGAGAGAGGAAGCTGGGAACCCTGCATATTGTGGCTGAGCCTCAGGACTTGTACCTGACCCTCAGAGACTCCCGGGGAAAGGGTGAGTTTACTGGTGAGGAGTGACCCACTCTCACCATGGACCCATTCTGGTAGGTCCCCCAACCTCTATGGGCATTTGAGATGGTAGGAAAAGCTGCTTAGAGAGGTCATATGGGCAGGACTCCAGCCTGTGCAGAGCCCAGAGTGGTGCGAGAACAGCCGCAGTGAAGCACAGCCAAGGACGTCCATCCTCCAAGGCTCACTATGCTTCTCCAGGATACTTTAGCCTCAATATGACTGTTAGAGCTAGACAAAGCAGGGAAGTCTTGCTCATGGGATGAGGCCTGATGCCTGATCTGATACTGTCTTGCCTGCTGGCCTCTCTTGGGGAGCCAGTCTGGTCATGCTTGCTTGAAATGCAACCTTGGACACCCAACAGGGGTGCTTCTAGGAACCCTCATCATAGCTCCTTCAATGGCAGACTGTGCCTGATTATCAGAGAACTCCACCAGACCAGGCCCCACTTACATGAACCAGCTCACCCACAGCCTCACCCCATCACAGCCCTCCCATAATGCTTTACTGACATGCATTTGCTCATGGCCATCCTCCATCGCTGTGCTTGTATGAGTCCACCCTGTTGCTTCCCCATGCCATTAACATGCAGGTTCTGTGCACAGATGCTGGCAACACTGCTCCCCTCCGACCCCCACCACCACCACCAGCAATGCAGCCAGTGTGAATGCACACATGGACACAAGCAACTCCATCTCTGCTAGTGTACTGCCCTTGCTGTGCTGTCATCACTGGCATAAATATGTGCAAGAACACCACCTCCCTGCTCCCACAGTCGCCCTGCCCAAGTCAACGTGTGTGCACCCTGCCACATTGCTGTGACTGCTGGCATGCATGAGCCAGCATGGATCCCACTGCCACCACCCCAGTGACATGCTTTGGCCAGCACCCCTCCCCATCAGAGTGTGGTGGCCAGAGGACAAGAACAGCTCAACCTCTCCAGTGCAGCAGCTTCCTAACCTTGAGGGGCCAGAGAACAAGGCCAGGGGCCCAGTACCAGGCCCCAAGAGTTAAAACATGCAGCCCAGCAGTGTCGAGTGAGCCTTGGCTTTTTAAAATCTTCCAGAAATGAAGCCAGTTGACTGAACCCATCATATGCCACAATCAAACTCCCAGGGCATCAAAGAAGATAAAAGCCAAAATCTCCATCCAAAGGACAGTAATATCAAAGGTAAGAAAGAACCAGTGCAAAAACTCTGGCAACTCAAAAAGCCAGCGTGTCTTTTTACCTCCAAATGATCACTCCAGTTCTTCAGTGATGGTTCTTAACTAGGCTGAAAAGACAGAAATGACAGATATAGACTTCAGAATATGGATAGGAATGAAGATGATCAAGATCTGGGAGAAAACTGAAACCCAATCTTATGAAACTAAGGAATACAATAATGCAATACAGGAGCTGAAAGATGAAATGGTCATTTAAGAAAGAACCAAACTGATGTGATAGAGTGACAGAGCTGAAAATCTCACTTTGAGAATTTCACAATACAATTGCAAGTATTAACAGCAGGGTAGACCATGCTGAGGAAAGACTCTCAGAGCTTGAAGACCAGTTCTCCAAAGTAACTCGGTCCGGCAAAAAGAAAGAAAAAAGGATATTAAAAGAATAAACAAAACCTCCAAGAAACATGAGATTATGTAAAGAGACCAAATCTCTGATGCATTGGCATCCTTGAAAGTGAGGGAGAGAGAGCAAGCAATTTGGAAAGCATATTTCAAGATAATGTCAATGAAAAATTACTCAACCTCACTAGAGAGTCCAATATTCAAATCCAGGAAATGAAGAGAACCCCTGCAAGATATTATACAAGACGATCATTGCCAAGACAGAGTCACCTGATTCTCCAAGGTTGAAATGAAAGAAAAAATGTTAAAGGCAGCTAAAGAGAAGGGACAGGTTGCTTACAAAGACAACCCCATCAAGCTAATAGCAGACCTTTCAGCAGAAATCCCACAAGGCAGAAGAGATTGGGAGCTTAGATTCAGTATTTTTAAAGAAAATAAAATCCAAATAAGAATTTCTTATTCTGCCAAACTAAGCTTCATAAGCAAAGGAGAAATAAGATCCTTTTCAGATAAGCAAATAATAAAAGAATTACCATCAGATATGCCTTATATGAGGTTGTGAAGGGAGTAGTAAATGTGTACGGAAAGATCATTACCAGCAACCACAAAAACACACAAGTACATAGACCATTGATACTGTAAAGCAACTACACAATCAAGTTTGTATAATACCAGCTAAAAACAAGATGACAGGATTAAATCTGCATGTATCAATATTAACCTTAAATGGCAATGGGCTAAATGCATCAATTAAAAGGCACAGCATCGCAAGCTGGATAAAGAAGCAAAATTCATTGGTGTGTTGTCTTCAAGGCATCCATCTCACATGCAATAACATGGATAGGCTCAAAATAAAGGGATGGAGAAAATCAACCAAGCAAATGGGAAACACGCAACCATAAAAAAAAAAAAAAAAAAAAAAAGTATTCATGTCCTCTGTGGTGACATGGTTGGAGCTGGAGGTCATAATCCTGAGCAAACTGATCAGGACAGAAAACCAAATACTGCATGTTGTCACTTATCAGTGGAAGCTAAACATTGAATACACATAGACACAAAGAAGAAAATAACAGACACTGAGATCTACTTGAGGGTGGAGAATGGGAGGAGAGTGAGGACTGAAAAACTATCTATTGGGCACTAAGCTTATTATTTTTTGGTGAAAAAATAATCCATGTACCAAATCCCTGTAACATGCAATTTACCTATAGACTAAACCTGTGCATGTGTCTCTGAACCTAAAATGAAAGTCTCAAAAGAAAAAAAAAAAAAGAAACTATACAAAACATATTTGTAGAAAAAATGAGTAAAGGGAATTCAGTGTTTAATTTTTTGATGATTGTTATTAAAATTATGTAAATCTATGTAATTTGAGTAGACATTTTGCCAAATGTGGTTTCAGTGAGGACCTTTAATATCATGGTATTTTTGTTTTCATCTTACGGGACCTTTTTGAGTAATAAAAATAATATTTTCAAACAACTACAAAAATATATTAGTAAACCTTATAGGATCTAAACAACACTATTAGCTATCTTGATCTAGTTGATATTTGTAAAACAAGAATCCACCAACTCCAGAATATACTTTTCCACCCTAAATACACATAGTATATTCACCAAAATAGACCAGGAACTTGAGTCAGGAATGAGATAGATGTCGTGACTTGATGTTTAAGAAGAATCTATTACCATCAAGCAATCGCTTTGCAAATTGATAAAACCTATATTTACATTTTGAAATATTTCCTAATATATTAAATTGTTGTTAGAAAAGTGAATTAAATATGATTAAAGTGCCACAGCAAGACCTGTAATCATAACTATCTTTTTTTAAATTTTCACATACAACCTCATTGCTTAGTTAGCAAAAATATCAAATTCTAAATTTGGAAAATAAATAATATAGAATCCATTTTGGGAGCATTTTGAAACAGCACTATCTCTGTGATCATAAGGAAGTTTATGTATCTTGACATCTAAGAAATACATAATTCTATTTTAAACTTTCTCCTGTTCTCAGCACTTTTAGCCTTGAATGATATGCCCTTGGCAATTTTTATTTTGTGATCACAAAACTTACTGCTTTAACTTCATGTTTCAAAGTATGATTTGGAGGGAAAATTAACCCTGTTCAAAAACTACTCTCTTTTCATAGTCACTGCCACTATCCCTTTAACATTTCCTAAAGGTCATTGCTCAGATTTCAATATCATGTTGCTAACTTTTCTGCTTTTTTTTTTTTTTTTCCACTATCAGGGGAAGAGAACATTCTGCAAAAGGTTTGCTGGTCTCCCTGTTCTCCTACAGACCCAAAAGAAGAAAACTGATTCTTTAAGCTTCAGAATCTCCAGGCTAGCTCCAGATTCTTATTTAGATACAAACACTCATGGCTTTCAGAGACCCAAAGAATCTTAGAAGGAAAGCAGTGAGGGATTACAAAATCTTTTTGAAGGCTACAGTCTCTATGTTGAAAATAAGAATGAAAAAAAAGTATCATCACCACCTCTGAAGACTGTACCTGCCCCCCAGTCAAGCAGTGTTTTATTACATCCAGTTTCTGTTGGGGACAAAACCCATATGCAGGGTTAAGACAGGCTCAAAATCAGTGTCAAAAGCCTTAAATGATTAGCCTTAAATATTAGGAAATGCATAACAGAAGGCCCTGACATTTATTAGGCACCAAAAATGCTTTCCCTTACACTTCATAGTTCTGCAAGATGGTATTAGAAACTTTGTTTTAAATATATATTCAATAGCCTTCTTTTTTAAAAATGATTAACTAGGTCCAAAGATGTGAAGCAACTTGCCCAAATATTCACAATATCAATCTGACCAGTTTTTGTTACACCCGTAGTCATCAGTTGCAGACTTCTCAGATATTTTTGGACCAATTTTGTTTGGGTTTACTTTCCTAAAAATCCTCACCTTTTTGTTGCTCTTTAAAGGATTGCAGTTGTTGTTCTTATTAAAATCATTTAAACCTTAGCCTAGGGATCTGTCTTCTCCCAGAGAACTATGACAACAAGAGACAGGATTTGACTTAAAGCAATTAAAGCAGGCCAGAGCTGCATCCCTTTAGTAGGTAAATGTTGTTGACAACATCAGTGTAAGGCAGCAATGTGGCCACTTCTTGTCTCAGCCACTCAGAGGCTTTCAGCTTAATCCATAGCAGTGGGCAAAAGGATTGCTCGGTTTAATTGGTTCTGCAGACTGTATTATTTAAGGAATAGCAAATATTGTTTGGGGTCGCTGTGAAGGGAAACAGAAAAACAACTGCTGCAAAATGGGAATACAACAATTTCTTATCTGCTTCTCTGAAATATTGAGAGATTAATGAGTCTGGGCCCATAACATAGTTACACTCCTAAAAAAAAGTTGATATGTATGCCAAAACCTTTTCCAGTTTAGTTTACTGCTGTTATTACTGGAAATAGCATAAGACTTAAAGCCAAAGTTCTAACCCTGAGTCCTGGTTCTGCCTATAATTATTTGTGAGACTTTGGGAAAGTTATTTCACCTCTCTGGGGTTTTCTTTCTACATCTTTGAAGTGAATATTGTTATACTGACTTCACAGGGTAATTTGGAGAATTAAATGCATAAAAACACACAATATTGCATTGTAAGCCATAAAAAATGTGTACAGGTAGTGGTCGTTTTATACTCATATATCATTAAACATTTAATATCATACCCATGCAGCAATATGCCAGTAGTTCCCAAAGTATGCTCTACAGATACCTAGTGCCATACATATTCTCTGAAAAATGAGTTTTGAATCTTTTTGACTCCAAAGTACTCATTGCTACAGTCATAATGTGTTCTCCAAAATTCATATGTTGGAAACTTAATTTCCAAAGCAACAATGTTAGAAGGTGGGGCCCTTCAGAAAGTGTTTAAGTCATGAGGATTCTTCTCCTATTTGTGCGAGTAGCCTCTCTCTCCTCTGCCCTTCTGCCATGTGAGAATACAGTGTTTATCCTCTCTTCCTTTTCCACCACCTGCCACACAAGGATTCAGCAAGAGGGCTCTCACCAGATACAGACTCTGTGGTCTTGAACTTCCCAGCCTCCAGAACTGTGAGAATTTCTATTGTTTATAAATTACCCAGTCTGTGGTGCTTTGTTATAGCATCACAAATAGACGAAGATAGTCATTGAGCCCTGCTAGATGCTCTTCTCAATTAATATAAAATATGACTCATAATTTTCCATTTTGAGAGGCTCATAATCATACAAAAGGCCTTATTTAATCCTCTGTATTCAGGTTCAATTTCAATGTATAAGTGTAGTCTTTTTCAAGACAGGTCATTTCCATCCCCCTTTATTTTTTTGCAGTTTTCTCTTGAGCCTCAGCCTGTACCATGGCTCCTTTTTTCAAGGTATATAGATACAGTACAAGGAATAATAATAAAGATGAAATAGTTTGGTATTTCCTAGTCTCAGAAGAAGAAATAAAAAGAGTAACTAAAGCTGTAGTCCATTGATTTTTTTAAAAATTCAAACAGCTTAACTTATTGTTGGATTCTTTTTATAGCATTTTCAATAATTTTCTCCAAAGTTGTTCATGAGACGTTTCTAATTTCCCTTATTTTCTCAAGTCATTTCACTCTAAGGTCTTTACATCATAAGTCTGAAAGTTATTTATTTTTGTGGTAAAGATATTTTTCTCTTTTTAGAAATGTATGCCTGCTTCCAAAACTAACCTGGCAACCTTTCAGAGGTGAAGGACAGAGCTCAAAGGCCAGGAAGGATGGTTTTCATTTTTATATTGAAAACTCAATACTCCAACCCAAACTTACTGTGTATGTGCCATGTGTTTACTGGTTCTAAAGTTGAACTACATGTCTCTGCTTCTTTGTACAATGTCACATCCAACATGCCACAAAGTTGGACAACTCCAGTTGGGACATACTCCAATCCTAGCGTCATAGGCTCTTAGAGATAGAAGTCCATTTGTCTTATTACCTTAGCTACCAAGAAAGATGTTGTATATTTTCAATGCCTTTTAATGTATTTCCTCTGAGATCCCCTGAAATTTTAAAGAAAGCACCTATGTTGAGCTATGACTACAAAACTGAGAAAGTAGACTCAAAATTTGAGACTAAATTCAGCTAATATATAGACCTATGCTAGGCAGGCCTTAGGTTGACTCATTAATTCACATATTTATTTACTTCCTTAAACATTCATTTCTTTTTTAAAGCATCATTTTGTGCAAGACTCATAGGAGAGCTGGCTTTCGCCTAGGTCCAGAATAGCCTATTTGCTGCACAATTGGTTCCCTTAGGCCCATCCTGCTCTTAGGGACAAATCAGGCACAGTACTCTTTCTACAGAGGTCTTCTCTGAATTCTTCTCAGCACAATGTTCCTGAAATTCTCAATCAGAGCTGACATGCAAGAAGCAAAAATGACCACCTCTGACCTAGTCAGTAATGGCAATAATATCTGAACAGCTATTGAGCTGCTGTGCTAATCATTTCCTGTAGTTTATTTCAATTAATCTTCACAATAATCCTAACAATGTAGGTACTATTATCATACCTTTCTGGCGAATAAGGAAATTGAGCTCAGCAGAGTTAAATACCTGGACTACAGTCTTGCAGCTAGTTATTAGTATAGCTGACACTGAGCCCATGCAGTTTGAATCAAGAGCCACTACACTGGGAGATAGTGCTGAGAAAGCATGTTTCTTAAAAATTACAATGGTAACAAATTACATCTATCCTGAGTTTTAAGAAACTCATGAGTGAAATGAGATAAGTCAGATAGTACATAAAAGAGAGTTATTAGAGTGAATAACATGTAATGGAAACTCAATACACATGAAGTTGCTCTCTTTTTTTCCTAAAGTCATAGAGGATGAATGGAGGTTTCTTATCTTTCTCCTCCTTCTAACTCTTAGTTTAGTAAACAAACTTTTTCTCCTTCTGGACATTTTTTTTGGGGGGGAATAGAGTTTTTGCTCCTTGTTGGGATAATGGGAAAGAGGCTACATTGTAGAAGATGGCAATAAGATTTGTCATCTTTGTAGGAAAAGCCACAATCACTATGATGGAATTTTTCCTCTTTAGTGTAAAGACTTGATACCTGTAAAATATATATTCTTCTGGGGTGAGTAGAAGTTGATGTTGTTGTCTGCCATTTACATTTTAGTGTACATTGAAACTTCTGTGAGATTATCTTTTGGAGATCAAGATTAGAATGCATTGGTTATTATTAAGAACTTGGGTGGTATCAATATGAAAGACAAGGATAGAAAATATAAGTGGTAGAGAGTCAAAATAAACACATCACCCACTTCTGGTCATGCCTGACCTGGCCCTGCATGCATAGCTGCCCAATCTGAAAATGCAAATAAATGATTCCAAAATGTACATGTATGTATGATAGACAACAACCTCAGTGCATGGGTATCAATGGCATGGCATTTTACGTTTGGAGAGACAGAAAAATGAGGCTCAGTCTGGGGTTCTACTTAAATCAAATATGCTTCAATATTATGCCTCATTTTGAGTCTGACACCATTTTCAAAGGCTAGCTGCCTACTGCCAAGCTTCTGGAACAGCCTTGGGGTATACCTATGGGAAATGACTTAATATTGGTAATCATTTCTTTATCTCATCAAAACCAATTTATAACCCAGTGGTTTATGAGTTCTTCTAAAGGCTAGTTTCAAACCTAGTAAATACGAAAGTTGTTTATGAAGAAAAACTCCCTTCCATACAAACCATCGTTAGTTATAAGCCTTGCCCAAGTAGTGAAGTGGTGAAGTCAATGAGGAATACTCAGTGCTGAAGGAAGTTTGGGAAATAGGGCTTAAAATGAGATAACATGAGTTCAGATGCCGGTTCTGCTATTTCACATGAGTGTGAAGCTGTATTATTTAACTCCCCTGAACATTTATTTGTTTAAAAAAAGGGATATCTATGCTTTTTTCCCTTATTGTTGAGAAGCCTAAATTAGAAGAGTATGTGAACATGCCTGGTATGCTAAGATGACGTTTTCTGGCCCTGTCGGCTAACTGTACTTGGAATTTGCTGTTCTATTTCAGAGGCATCTGGTATAGAAGTACTGTATCAGACACTTCCATAATCTCTTTATGACCTGGTGGCTTTCTAGGAAAGGGGGCTTTATCTGGCAACTGAATACAGAAAGCTTGTGATCAGTGCTAGTATCTTAAAGTGATGTTTTCACAGAGCACCAGGAAGCTCAGGTTCCATGTCTGGTGTCCCTTTTCCTTGTGATTAGGACCACCACTTATTGTCAATGAGAAACTTGGTGGTTCTTCTGTCACTTGTCTTCCTAGTAGGAGAAGCTATATTATGCAATGAAGACGCTGAACTGGAATTCAGGAAATTCAAGTTGCAAATTATAGACAGTCTTCTGGATCTTTAATTTTTTACTTATAAGCTATGGAATAGGGAGGAATGGTGGCAAAAAAATGTTCTTCAATCTAATTTTTAACTCTCTGACTTTCTTTCGTGTTCAATCTTGATGCCTGTTGACCTTCCTAACTCCCCATCTGTCTACTTTTCTTGATATGTCTAAAAAAATGGACAATTTTTCTTCTGTGTTTTGTTATTTAAGATCTTGACTTCCTTTAAAGAAAGATCATCATATAAATGTGAAATAGAATGTTATGACTTCTCAGCCCATCTTGTTCCAAAAGTATTATACTGTGGCTAAGACTATATAGAGTCTCTTCACATTTTTTCCTGTGATGCCATGTATGAAAATACAATTATTTATTTTAATTATGTATTCAAGTAAAAGAATGTGCCTCTAAATGAGTACTCCCCAAATGAGAATTATTGGAGTTTTAAAAACAAGCCTTTTCCATGCCACTTATCATGCTATTTTCCTTTGTTGGTGATATTCAACATTTTCTACTCTAGAGGTCAGTATAATGTCAAAAATGAAAATCTTTTTTTTTCCATGATAAGATCTTAAAACAAAGTCCTTAAAACAAATCTCACATAAAACAGAAAAAAAGAAAAAAGAAATCTGTAACCACAGAAAGGTCCTTGTAAAATGAAGATAATCCAAAACAGAAAGTCCAGGGAGAATTAAACAATGATTGAGGTTGGTAGATGAATCAGGTGCAAAGAATATTTCTTCAAAGTTATCTAATCTGCAGAACAACAATATATAACGAGTAGAATGTGAGAAATAATACAAGAAAAATGCAAAACAAAAGAAAGCCATCATGAAGTATCAGATAGAGTGGGAATAAATATTTATTTGCAGATTCTAGAGGTGCTTCTATCATTCTTAAATGACAGTAATAGGAAAATAGAGAAAGGAAATACCTGTCTCTACATTTGGGGTATCCACACTTTATAAAAATCACTGGTCTATTAAAATCCTTATTCAACCCCTACCTTTTCATACTTAGCTAATTACCTTGCCTCCTCCATCTAGAAAACCAAGGTCATAGCTATAATATCCCCCAAATCTTTCTTACATATAACTCCACAAGCTACTTTATATCTGCCATCAAAATCATTGCCTTCCTCTCAGTACCAGGAGAAAAGATGCCTCACTTTTTGTTTAAATCCAAACCTGACTGTGTCTGAGGCCACATCTCCTCTCACTCCTGGCAAGATTTGCTCCATTAGATATTCAGCTTCTTCAATTAATGGCTTTCATTTTCCCCCACTCTCATCTCCCCACCCCTGTTCATTCTCCTCAGCCAATAAACATGTTTGAGCATTTCTTACCCCCAAAAGGGAAAAGAAATAAACAAACAAACAAACACAAGTACTGTGTTTGCATCTTCATTAAGCAACTGTTCTATTTCTCTGCTCTGTTCCTCCAAATCTCTGATAAGAACAGTCTATAATTTCTTCTAATTCACTCTTCAGTTTATTTCAGTCTAATGTTTGGCCTTACCACTCCTCTGAACCTTGCCTTGCTGAGTCTCCAATAACCTTCTAACTGACCAATCCATGGATATTTTTAAATCCTTGATTTATAGGGGATTTTGTTGCATTTGCCATGGCAATTAAATCACTTATCTTGAAATTTCTAATCCCCTTTCTTTGTTGTCATTTTATTCTCCTTCTATCTATACACTGATGGCCTTCTTGGACTACTGTTCATCAGCTGAGCCTTTATTTATGAGAACCCCCATATTACTCCTATATTTGAAAGTCTTCAGTAGCCCCCCATCACCCTCAGATAAAACCAAACTCCTTAGCATGGCACAGCAGGCATTCCATAAACTGGCACCTTGCCTAAAGAAATACTTGAGTACAAAATTATAAATGTTTGTTTTATATATATAATATATTTTATATTAAATAAAATATATATTATATATTATACTAAATAAAAGGAGTTCTAAGATTTTAACATTTGCAACTAATCTGGGTCTTAATGTTTCCATGTGCTTATTCAAGTTTGGACCAGGCATCACAGTTTTATTTCTTGGAGAAATTAAGACTCTGAATATTTGGTTGGTATAATGTCATAAAATATAGCTATAGTGAATCTGTCTAATCTACTCTCTTAATATAGGAAATGCTGTATTTTCGGCCAGGCACGGTGGCTCACGCCTGTAATCCCAGCACTTTGGGAATCTGAGGCGGGCAGATCATGAGTTCAGGGGTTCGAGACCAGCCTGACCAACATGGTGAAACCCTGTCTCTATTAAAAATACAAAAATCAGCTGGGCGTGGTGGCGGGCACCTGTAATCCCAGTTACTCAGGAGGCTGATGAAGGAGAATCTCTTGAACCTGGGAGCGGAGGTTGCAGTGAGCAGAGATCATGCCACTGCATTCCAGCTTGGGTGACAGAGAAAGACTCCGTCTCAAAAATAAATAAATAAAATAAAATAAATAAAGCTATATTTTTGTCTATGGGTCTTTTGGGAGGTACTTACCTCCTATAACAACATATGACTAGGTTTTAGGTGTGGAATCTCTTTTTTGTCGTTATCATGATAGTCCAAGTATTTTCTTAAAAAATAAAAGACTAATATGTTGCATTTATTGAGCCTTACATTTGGTTGAGCCTTGAAAATGGTTATTTACATTGTTTCTTTTGTGTATTGTTCGTTATCTGTCACAACGACTCAACTCTGCCCTTGTGCAAAAGCAGCTATTGACAATATATAAAAAATGAGAGCAGCTGTGTTCTAAAACACTTTATTTATGAACACTGAAATTTGAATTTTATATAATTTCAATGTGTTGCAAAATTTCTTCCTCTTTTGAATTCTTTAACTGAGAAAAAAAATTCATTGCCTACAAAAGTAGGCAGTAGCCAGGTGGCTATTGAGTCAGTGGCCTGGAATCAAATCTGGACTCTAACATATACTAGGACTTCAATAAAACAATTCACCTTCCTGAGTTTTTTCCTGGACTTTAAAATGGAACTGATAGTATCCACTACACAGTGTTTGGTGAGGATTTAAAGATAATACGTGAGGATATGCCAACACAATATATTTCCAATAGCAGAAAAATCCATATCTGAGTTATTTTTGTCTTACCTAAAATCATGGTAATATCTGGTGGAGAGAATAAACATCTACTCTCCTCTAGTGTATATAGCAATAGAATAGACCTTTTAAATATAATTAAACCCATTATGTTTTCCTTTAAATCCATTGGGTTTTGCTTTTCTGAGTGTCCCTCAACATTCACACATAGTTATTTCCCATTTCTCAGGTTTTTTATTCTGTAATATTCTCCTGTTTCTTTGGATAATAGTTTACTGGGTGATGTGTGGAATGTGAAACAAGTTACTGAGAAGCCTTATAACTTCGTTTTTGGTTTAGAGCAGTGGAATGGTCAACCGTAATATTTTCTCTTCTTTGAAAGATTTTCTCCTATATTTAAAAGAGTAATTGTAATTTTTACCGCGTTTTGAAATGTTTTCTGTTAGTGTTAAGCTTTAAAAATAAATTTCTAGAAGTATCTTGAGCAACCACTTCATTTAAAAACAATGGAACAGCAACACCTGACCCCTGAGTTTCTTCTGAACTTCTGTGAAACTTATTGGGTGCTACTGACTGGGCACAAACGATTACACTCACTTCTGCGTTTCTGTAAAACTTCCTGAGCACTCACTAGGTGGGTTTTGCTCCACCTTAACTTAGTTTTCCTTGTCTCTTACTCTCTTCCCCATCCTCCTTCCTCTAGATCATAATTGTTGAACTTATACTTATGTCCTCTAGGCAATAATTGCAGATAGACAAACTCCTGGCTCAAAGGTACAATGTTTCCCAAGGCTTGCTTTCTTCAAACTGCAGACACACTAGTGACTCTGTCCAGAAATGGTTGTCATTTGCACTGCTGTGTTTTCAGTCACTTCAGAGAAACGAAAATATTTGAAATGGAGAGAGAAAAATACAATCAAAAATTGAGGCTCAATGGCTTTGGTATTTATACCTCATCCTCAACCCTGAGCATCAGACTCTCATATCCAGCTGCCAATAAACTTTTCCACCTGGATGTTCAAATATTCGATTGTTGTGTATCTTGCTATGTGAAAGGCCCATTATTTATTACACACATTCTAAACTCCAGTTGCTCACACAGTATTTGTTTGTAGAACACCCCCCCCGCCCCACCCAGCACTTTCTTCACTGTCTGCTCCCTGCTCCACTATCCTTTTCTGCCTGGGTAGCACATACACATTTCTGCAAAGCCTCCCCTGGCTTCAACCCTCTAAAGCTACAAATATAAGTTTGATGCCATATTCAATGTTTTACCACATTGCATGGCAGGCAGCATTGGTTAACTAGGCCAGTGCCCCTACTGCCCTGTGAACCTGGAGGGCCATGCTGTGCCTTTTACTTCCAAACCCCTAAATCCAAGCACAGATCAGACCCAAAGCTAGACACTTATTATTCCTAACCTCGATATTTTTCCCGAGTCCGTATAAATGACACATCCAGAGAGGCAACTGCATTAGTGTGTTAATGATCCCTTCATCATTGACAAGACAGAGACCCAGTTCAAATGTACTTTCTAATTGCTTGATTTGGGCAAACCACTCATTTTCTCTGTGCTTCTGTTGATTCTTCTAAATGAAAATAATAGCACTTACTTTGGCTTAAAGGTGGATATATTAATCTAAACAATAGATTACATGCAAATGCAAGATGTTTTCATTATCATCTGCTAATGTTTTTTTTTTTTTCTTTTCCTTATCTTCTAAGAGAAAAGAATGAAGGAGGGAGTTGTGTTGTGAAAGATACACACAGGTTCTTTTAGAGCTGGAAGACAAATTGAAGTTAAATCTGCCAATCTCTAAAGTTTACAGATGGGAGAAGTGAGATCCAGCACAACACAGGCTTGCTGGAGTCATGTGGACCATGGGTAGCAAAGCCAGAAGTGCTTTCTGGCCAGTTCCCAGTTAACTATGATAGTTGGTTGCTTCTCCCAGCAAGATTAGCAATGAATTCTAGGCAAATAAATGTTTAAAAAGTACCAGTGATTCTATACCTGCCAACCAATTTCCAGGGCTGGAAATCTGGCCTCTAGGGGAGGGGACGGTCTTGTGGGGGAATCTTAGGACTGGGAAGCTTCCTGACATGGAGGCACCATTAACATTCAGATCGTTTTCACAGAGGGTAGGCTCTGTTTGGTCTGCCAAGGGGAGGAGGAGGAAGTAGCCAAATTCTGATTTCTCCTATTTCCTGCTATTCTTTGTGTCATGTTTATAGCGCAGGGGGTGGATAGGACAGACTGGCATGTCTCTTGATGCCACCTCCCTCCATGGAGCCCCCCGCCAAGACTCACTAGCAGTCCTGTGAGATGAAGATTTTATGCTGGTATCCTGGCCAGCTTCCATCTGGCCAAAGGTATTTTATCTAAATATTTCCAAGGCACCTATCTCTGCAGTATTGAAGTGTTCAATTAGATATGGCCTAAGTCTCTGTAGCATATCAGTGTGCACTGCTGAACAGCTGCTGCATTCCAACAGAGGGTGAAGTCATCTCTATATATAGAGCATGGCAAGCTGTTTAGAACTGTGGCGGATTTAAGCAGGCAAATGCACACCTGAGTTATAAGTCAGTCACCTGCCCAGAGTGACAGAAGGGTCTGGAAAAATCTCTACTTCTTTAAGGGGCAACTAGCAAGAAGACCACTGGGTTTCTTTTTCAGCTGTATTTTTTTTCTATAGTTTCCAGACTCTCCTTTTTTTTTTTTTTTTTTCCTATCAACTCCACAAATAGTAAAAATCATGGTCTACAAAACTGGCTTTCTTTTCTGCCACGATTTTCTTTTAACAACCTGTGATTTGTTTATTGATAAGAAGTTTGACATATATTAGCTGGTATCCAGGGGAGTATTGTCATCCATTAAATAGCGCTGTAGGAATTAAGGCATTGTGCACTTCTTCCTTTAGCATCTGTCTTCCCTATTGGATTGTAAGCTCCTGGCTCTTGGCACAAGAGACTGAAATAAACACATAAGTTATGACCATTTGTAATCTTCTTGGAGTGTGATTCTCTGGTTCCCACTAAAAGACTATAATTATTGCTCCTTCCAAAGTAATTTGGACATCTACTAAATCCTTGGGCTAGTTCTGAGAGATATATTGCTTTTAATAGGGTGACTGATACCTGTCATTGGAAGGGTCCCGGAAGGTCATCTAGATCTCTACCTCATTTGAATAAACATAAGTTGCTTTGGTTTGGGGACAGGGAGACAAGGACAGGACAAATAACTAATTGTGCAAAAATGCTTGGAAGTGACTCAACCACTTAATACCTGTGTTAATCTGGGAAAATCACAGAAGCACAACGGGCTTAAGTTCTGTCATCTAAAAAAAAAACAAAAACGGAAAAAAAAAACCTCATCCGAATTACAATTCTCTCCCAGGGTTATAAGGAGGATCTCCTTCAGAAATGTCTGAAAATGCTATGCAAATTATATCACACTCAGACATGAGAAGCATATTCTTATTTTTATTACCATGTCTTATCTGTCAGAAAAGGTCAGATGGTCACACGAGCATTCCACTTCTGGTCAGCTAGAGGCAACAGCTCCATTTCAGCCATTTCTTCTCGAGCAACTGTAGTGGAGCAACTGTAATGGTGTATCAAGCAAACAGGCAGGTGAGAGAGAGATTCCTGGGAAAGTCCAGTTTCTGGCTTCTGATGTTGCAAATCACCTGAGCAGATAGTCACTGAGACGTCCTCTCACCCCTCTTCAATCTGCCCCTTAGCAGGTAGTGACTGCATCTCATTTCATGACATCAGAAGCCACCAAAGGTCAAAAAGCACCTAAATGAGGAACACCAGACTAGAACCTTCCATTTATGACCAATGCCCTGCTTATCCCACAACTCCGTTATCAGTTATTAAAGCTACAGCATGTCGGTGGGGAGATAAATTACTTCCTGGGGTTATACTCTGTCTTGGCTGTCAAGACTCAGATTCCTATACAATGAATTTATAAACTTAACTTTGACTTCTGTGAAGCAGGCAAGATGCAAATCCTTGCCTAGTGCTGATTTGTGGGACACACCTAGTTTTTCATTGATTGGTCATTAAATCCAGCCAGGGTGATGTAAGCACATGCTACAAGAAATGTGAATCAAGGAGCCCAGAGCAAAGAAGACCTCTCTGGATGAACAACTTCCTTAAATCGGTTATAAAATTCTGCCATGGGTCATGAAACTCTATTCTGTGTAGAGAATAACCCAAAGCAGGTGCATGCCTTGCTAGCACTAATACTTCTTTTTTAAGTTCCCTGAAGGCATAGATGACAGCATGTAAGTCCTCGTTGTCCCTTAATTTTTCTCGTTCCCACCTCTGTCAGTATTCAGCCTGTGTAGGTTTTTCCAAGTCACCTAAATTGCCAGTCTGACAGCTAGCTACTCACAGGCAAGAGGGGGAGGAATTGAGCTGATTACCTATTAACTTCAGTCTGAATTAAATATTTCCATATTGCTTTAAAATTCAGAGTTCTTTCTTATGCATCCCCCCTGGGTTTCCATGCTCTATATATAAAAAGGCAATGTGACAAATTCCTTTGCCAAGGCTTGGATGTTGGGAACTCAGAATTTTTATTTAATCATGGTGCTGAGTTCCTGTCTGGCCTTGTATATGCTATTTTACATTTCAAATATTCCATCTGTAAAGGCTGAATGATAATTCTTACTGCTCTCGCAGGGAGTTTGGAGATGATGGATTATTTAGTGTTGTAAAGAGCTTTTGGACACACTGAGTGCTAAATAACTGGTATTATTAGACCCTCTCTGAACTAGTTAAGGGTACTGCAAAACATCGAAGCTGAAACATTGGCCAGCTGACCTGTTTTGGCATCAGATCTCCTGAGGTTCTCTTTCCACAGCACTCACAGTGATGATTCTCTGTATGTGTAGTAATAAAAGGAGTCTGGGCCATTAACTTGGGTTGTTGAAATACTGCAGTTCTTTATTTCTTGTCCTATTTATTTTATGAGAGCACAATTCTAAACCATCATATTTGTAGAGATTCCATTATATAATAAACATGCCTCAAAAGAACTATTTTGTTATGAAATGTGCTAGGTTGTTTTCTATGACAGCTGGTGGTTGGGGTAAGAGGATTGCTGGTCAATGCTAAGTTTTGAAAGCAAACTAATTATCTTTGAGGTTTACCACTTCTGTGATGCTGACTAAATCTCTGACATTTGGGGAATTCTTCCTGTATTTGGATACATTTTGTATAGATTATTTTGTTTGTTGGCCAAACAGATGTTGAATTTCTATGATGAGTCAGGTCATAGGTTAGGACATAAATATAAAATCTATATCACTCATGTTGTCTCTATCACAAAGGACTTTATAATATTAGGATAAACATTCAGTGATAAGTGAAATACAAGATGAGATATAAGCAGGGTATTGTATGAAAGTAAATAAGGTAATTATTGCCTTGAGGAGTCAGAAAAGATTTCTCAGACATTGGAGGCATTTAAATTGAGACTTTAAAGAGACCATTCACCAAGTAAAGAAAAAAGGATGAGAAATGGAACATTTTCTTTGCATAGGGTGTACGTAGCACGTGGTGGCTTTACTACACTATTTACTGACAGGAAATGAAAGTGGCACATAGATTTACCTATTGAATCCCACTTAGGCATTCTGTAAGAGGCCCTTTAGCTTTATTGATCACAAATTAATATCTCTTACAGGAAGGACTTCTCTTTTGGAAGTACTCTGCAACACAAGTTTACTCGGCTTTTCAAATGAGTGGAGAAAAAAGAGAGTGGCTCTTGAGGGTCCATTCCCCTTAATAATCTAGAATTGCTCTGGATCATTATGCTTGCCTCCTGTGCTTCCAAATACTCACTGGAATCATGAGAAACCCTCTTCATGTTGAATGGCTGCTTCTCAGTAAGCCCACATTTCCTCCAACAGAAAGGAGAAAATGTGAGCTTGCTGAGGAGTTGCCATTCACTATGAGGGTATTCAATTTTGTGTATTACTGCAAGTTGCAGGGAGCCATAGAGGGCTTGGAGAGTATCTATGATCAGCTTTTTGGGATGAAAGACATGAGACAGCTACCAAGCTACCATTACATTATGTAATTCTCTTTGCGATTCATTAGTCTCCAAGGGCCAGATATTGGAGAGGTTGTTTGGGCAGCCTTCTGGTACTTGCAGAGGGTAGTAACATTATAAATATAAATTAGGGCTTCATCTCATTCAGCTTATTTTGGTTATACATATACTATGCCAGTTACTACGCTAGGGATTTTCACATGTTATCTAATTTCCATGTATTCATAATAGCTCAGTATGGTTAGGTATTATACTTATCTTATAATCTTATAAATTCTTAAAGAGCACATATTATATATCTCATTTTCTCCTTATTGTTGGTATTGGGGATGGAGACTTTTGGAGTTGGTGTTCTGCTCTGTAAAATCCTTGAATCCTTTCCTTTTCTGGCATTCTGGATGACTTTAACATGTACCATAGAATCAATTTTCTTTTGTTGCTGTTTTTGAATACTTCTTCACTTTATGACTGTAAGCTATATATATATATCAGGACGTTCACTTCATCTTCTATTCCATGTAATATCTAACAAGGCACATAGGAAGTGTGCTGTTTCAAAGTTATTAGCATGATTTTGACAGAACATTTTGAGAATTATGTATTAGGTTGTCAGATAGGCTCAAATGAGTGTGAGGCTGAGTTGTGCAAAACCAATTTAATGTACTAGTTTTTATCTTGCATAGCAAATTACCGCCAACTTAAAGACTTAAAACAACATAGATATATTATCTCTCAGTTCCCATGGGCCAGGAATCACACATGGCTTAACTGGGTCCTCTGTTTGGGGTCTCACAAGGCTATTGGCAATGTGTCAGCCAGGCTTTGTTCCTTTCAGAAGTTTGGGGTCCTCTTCCTAGCTCATGTGGTTCCTACCTACACCACAAGTATTCAGTTCCTTGTGAGTGTAGTACTGAAGTTCCCCTTTCCTAGCTGGTGGTCAGCTGGAAGCCACTCTCAACTTCTAAGGCTGCCCGCAGTTTCTCACCACATGACCCTCTCACAGGCTCTTCCACAACACCTCAGCTTAATTCTTCTAAGCCAGGAAGAGGATCCCTCCAGTCTATTAAGATGGAGTTGTATATATTGTAACACAACTCTGGGAGTGACTGTCCTTTCACCTTTGTCATATTTCATCAAGTAGATGAGAGTCACAAGTTTTTCCTGCACTTATGGGAGGGATTATATAAAAGCATGCATATTGGGGGTTATTTAGGTTATGTCTGCCACATGTTTTTTTTTTTTGAGACAGAGTCTCACTCTGTTGCCCAGGCTGGAGTGCAGTGGCGCAATCTCAGCTCACTGCAAGGTGTGCCTCTCGGGTTCACGCGATTCTCCTGCCTCCGCCTCCCAAGTAGCTGGGACTACAGGTGCCCACCGCCACACCTAGCTAACTTTTTCTTTTTTTTTTTGTATTTTTAGTAGAGACAGGGTTTCACCATGTTAGCCAGGATGGTCTCAGTCTCCTGACCTCGTGATCCACCCGCCTCAGCCTTCCAAAGTGCTGGGATTACAGGCGTGAGCCACTGTGCCTGGCCATGTCTGCCACTTTAGGGTTACATCTAGAAGAATGCTTATATCCACCTAATGAGCAAATGTCCCTAACTCCCAATCACCTGGGCTTGATATAACCTAATAAAACAAAGTAACAGTTGCACTAATGGTTATATACATATAGGTGTCAGAAGAGATAAGAAGGATAGTCATGTTTAAGTAGATTATTCAAAAGGAGTTTATGGGGCCTGGACCTAAGATTCAGAGTCATCAAGTGAGGGTAGGAAAATTCCTTACTAATAAAGATGTAGAAGCATCATTCTAAATCTCAAAATAATACACATTGTAGCTTTTCATGGAAACAAAAGGCCCTGAAGGATAAGCTATGAATGAAGGAGCTTGGATCTACTAGAAGAAAAAGAAAAAGAGAGAGAGAGAGAATGACAAATAGAGATTCAGAAGAACCTTTTAGATTAGGAGAAAATATAGTCCTGCATCACAGACAAAGATGGATGAGTGGAAGAAAACCTTTGAAATCAAGTCATCTGGAGGAATCTGTTCAAAGAGCCGACACTTACCCAGACAGGGCAAAGCCAAGTAGAGGGTGGTTTTACAAGCGGAACCCAAAATGCCACCAATGACATTTGGGTCTATTGGCTTTAAGAGAAGCATCTCTAACCAACAAGTAAAGAATACATTTTGTTTTGCTAAAGACTACAATAGCTGAAAATAATAGCCCTTGAATAAGCAGTAGTGGAAAATAAAAAGGGAAGTTAACAATGATTGTAAAACCTAGACCTCTGGGTACATCTTACAGACACTTTGCATACAGCTTATTTTCCAAGTTTTCCTGAATTGTTATAAGATTGCCTGTACACATTAAAGAACTAATTGACCACGTTTTTCATGAAGGACCACTGAGGAGTGAGCAACAGGATCCTGTCCAAAGATTTTTGAAGGAGTGATCTCTTGTCACCTTTCTAGTGGAAAAGGGAGAAAGTCAGCTAGAGAACCCCTGTTTGATGACTTCTCTTGGAAGGTTTTCCCATGATTTTCTGGAACCACAGAAAAGCAGCTAACTTTATATGTCATGTCAGAAGAAGGGACAATATCTTCCCATGATTTGTTTATTTAATTTGGCTTATATGTCCTTTCAATTTGTTACCATAGCACCTGTGCTTGCAGGCATGATGGCTTTTATCACACTGGATTTTTGACTTTTGTCTGCCTTTCTCTCCCCTGAGAGCTTCCTGGGGGCAAAAAAACATGTTATTTTGTTTCTAGCTCTACCACATATTTGATTCACAACAAATGTTTTCTAAATAGATTAACGGTGTTAGCACATCAGAATTCTATAAATCCAGATCTTTTAAGTTGTGATGTTTCTATCAGAATACTCAATACAAAGAGTCTACTGCTCTGACCAGAAAGAGCATTATAAACATGATTAGAGACATAGAATCCCAGAACTCACATGAATTCGCATCTATAGTTAGACATGAGGTTAACAAAAATTGCAAAATCATTGCCAGAAAATTCTAAACAATTCATGAAGAGCTCATTAGTCTATTCAACAGACTACTGAGTTCAACAGACACCCTACTGGATGCCAGAGATTTCTGATGCATAAAACAAGACTCCTGTCCAGGATATGCCGTCAATCTAGAAGGAGAGACAAATATGCTTAACAGATAATTTCAGAACAGTGAATAAAACGTTCACATAGATTTGCACAAAAGGTTTTTTTGAACATAGAGGGAAGAAAAACCAAGTCAGTCTGGATTCAGAAGGGATGGTAGGTGGGGCTTCACAGCATTGCTGATAAACATCATTACCTAATAAAGAAAAGCATTTCACGTGAAGATGAGAATGTGCAAGAGAAAATGCATGTGAAAATGAGGACATGCAAGAGGCATAAGGGATCATAGAGTGACAGTACGCATTAGGAGACTACAGGGTCCATGTGGAAAGGAGGGTAGGACAGGAAAGTGGCAAGGAATAGGTGTTGAGGTTGTTTTTGTGCCATTCTAAGGAGTTTGGGCTGGGTAAAGAAGAAAAAGTCTTTATGACAGTCTGAGAAAGAACAAAACCTTTTAAACAGAAGTACAGTGCCGTTGCTGTTCCCCAACTGCTTTAAAAGTCCGAATTTATACTCCTTAGATAACAAAGCAAAGCGTTTCTATGCTTTGTATAGAACTTGTTGTGACTAATATGAATAATAGAGCTAGAGGTTGGATTCACTCTCTGAATAATTATGAAAATAATCATTTTTCTGTCTTCCTCTGGTCTCGTACCCCAAGAAAGGAGGAAAAAATGTAGAAAAACCCCCAACTTCTCTACCACTCTTTTGTCATACATTTAGAACCCAGAAGTTCTTTCCCTTTACTGCTCGCTCTATTGATAAATACTGATTTTCAATACCCATGTGCTAGACCCCTTACTTGGATTACCTCATTTAATTCTCATGTTTCTCAGTAAAATGGATTCTATAATTTGGGTCTCATTTAAAACTTCAGGGCATGTGAAATCCAGGGAAGTCAAATAAGTCACAGGAGGACAGCCCAAGGCACAAGGGCCAAAAGCCAAAACATGAGAGACAAAGGAGCTTCAGGTATGGAAAGCAATGTTTCAGGATTCAGGACTTACGGAAAGGAAACACACTCCAGGCTCCAGTGGAGAGCAAAGGGAAAGGGCTCTGGAGGAGTGCCTGGAATATTTACAGTTGCATGTGACTTGTTTTGCTTTTACTTTTTTTTTTTTTTTGAGATAGGATCTCACTCTGTTGTCCAGGATGGAGGCCAGTGGTGCCATCTCGGCTGGCTCACTACAACCTCCGCTACTTGGGGCCAGATAATCCTCCCACCTTAGACTACCGAATAGCTAGGACCACAGGGATGCACCATCACACCCGGCTAATTCTTTTGTATTTTTTGTAGAGACGGGGTTTTATCACGTTGCACAGACTGTTCTCAAATTCCTGTACTCAAGCAATCCATCTGCCTTGGCCTCCCAAAGTGCTGGGATTATAGGCATGGACTTGTTTGGCTTTTATGCCTCACCTGAGACACAGGACAGGGATAGAATGAGGAATAAAAAGAATAGAATGGATACATTTAGATAACCGGCAAACATTAGTGTATTAGTCAGAGTTCTCTAGAGGGACAGAAATAAAAGGATATGTGTATATATGAAAGGGAGTTTATTAGGGAGAACTGACTCACACAATCACACGGTAAAGTCCCACATAAGCCGTCTGCAAGTTGAGGGGCATGGAGGCCAGTGGTGGATCAGTCTGAGTCCCAAAACCTCAGAAGCAGGAAAGCCAACAGTGCAGCCTTCAGTCTGTGGCCAAAGGTCTGAGAGCCCCTGGCAAACCACTGGTGTAAGTCCAAGGGTCCAAAAGCTGAAGAACATGGAGTCTGATGTTCGAGGGCAGGAAGCATCCAGCATGGAAGAAACACAAAGGCTGGAAGACTCAGCAAGTCTGCCCATTCTACTTAATTCTGCCTGCTTTATTCTAGCCTCCCTGGCAGCTGATTAGATGGCACCTACCCAGATTGGGGGTGGGCCCGCCTCTCCCAGTCCACTGACTCAAATGTTAATCTCCTTTGGCAACACCCTCACAGATACACCCAGGAACAATACTTTGCATCCTTCAATCCGATCAAGTTAACAGTTAATATTAACAATCACAGTTAGGTTTTAATTTTTTCCCTGGTATGTAATGTTCATTTTTAGAAAGGGAAATTTAGAAAGCCAGAGGTATAAAGTTCTAATTATTAAATTGTATGGAACTATGAGCAAAACTTTGAGAAAGTTTGAAGAAGCTGGAGTAAGGTAGAGCATATTCTGAGAGTCACTGTCATGACTGACATGGACAAATGTCTTTGTTTGTATATAACAGGGGTCCACAAACTAAGCCAGTGGGCCAAATTCAATCCATGACATGATTTTTTAGGGCCCCCTCATTAAAAATAATTTTTAGATTTTTAAAGGGTTGTAAAACACACACACACACACACACACACACACAACCACTCCCCCCTCCCCCACCATAATATGAGACAGAAGCTGTATGTTACCTACAAAGTTGAAAATACTTACCAGTTGGAACTTTATAGAAAAAGTGTGCCACCTCTCCGGTCTGTATACTAGTCTCTCGTAGAGGTCACGTGGCTGATCCCCACCCATCCAACCTGACTTGATATAAGCCTTCCCATTCCAGGGCTTGTTTCTGCTCTCTCTTGCTCTACAGTATTGTTCCACAGCCCATAAGGCAAATCAGCAGACTCCATTTGAACTCTTAATGGATTGTGACATGAAAACCACTAGTGCAAATGAGGCCCTTTCTGGGAGTTCCTGCAGAATTAAACAGCCTGTGGAGACCAAACCACCATCCTTTTGTGTTGTGAGGTGGCACTTCACCAAGACCTTTAGAAGTTTTAATTGCTGATGCCTTTTCCTAGAGCTAAACAGTAACTGGTGCTGTCAATCTGTCACTTTCAAGAGTACTAAAATCATGAAGAATTCATAGGAAGCTGCTGTAAATGTCATCCATTCTCAAAGACAGCTTTTAAATCAATTTTTCAAAATAATGTACACAAATCAAAACTCATGGGATTTACATAATATTCTTTTTCATTGATCAAGAAACTATTATTGATGCTTACATTACTGCTGTTTTGAAATGTTTGTTAAAAATGATACATATCAATAGTTCAGAAGTTAAAAATGATTTAGAAACTCAAGTCTCTCATTTTACACTTATGATGATAATAATAATGGCAACAGTATTGCCACCTTACATTTCTATGAAAGTTTATAGTTTTTTCAAGCATTTCAAAAATATATTTCATTGAATTCACATAATGATAATCAACATAATGACCCTATCAGTTATGAATGGCAGCAGCTGGTCCTAAATCTTTTTCTTCAGTAGAGGAAATTGTACTTACATTAAGTAAAAAATCCAAGGTCATCAAGCCAGAATATGGCAGAAGGAGGAAATTATAAAATTGTTTGTACTTCTGACCTGTGGTGTTTCTACCATACCAACATAATACTTGACTAATATGAAAAAACTTAACATTTAAAAATTATCATTTTAGAATTATGATTACAAATGCATAAGAACTATAATATAATTTCAAAAATGTTTTAAGTGATAGCTATTACTACTCCACAACTTTGAGCAAACTCCATAGGCCTGAAAGATAAAAAGTAGATTCTAAATATGTTCCAGGTAGATCTACCCCAATTATTTGTCTCTGGTAAATATTTTTCATTCTTCCACTCCAGTCCTTGAAAAGGTAGAAAAACAACCCTTTCATTACTGCTCTGGCTGGGCTCCTTCTGGGCTAGCCATCTTCCTCACAATCACCTAAGGCTGTGATCCTAGCTTAAGAGATTCCTTTCCAATAAACTTCAAAAACCATTTTTATATCCTGTCAAATTCTTTTGGAATTTGTTTTTGAGTTGACTGCTCTGTTCCGTGTTTAATGGAAAAAGCAAATGTAGCATAAATTATCAACTCAAAAGTTAAAATGGAAATTATTATATTACTGTTTTAAAGGTGACCCACAGTTAATTAAAAATAAAATTATTTTCAACAAAATATTTTAGAAATCAATTGATATTAACAAAAGATACACTTGAAAGATGAAAAAAAGCTGTGCTTTAATGTATCTAAACTTAGTAGGGAAAACGTAAAAGGAAAGGTTAACATGCTGGTACAAAATAAAACATCCCATTTTCAACGAAAGGAAAAAGAGCAGCCTGGGAACATATGAAAAGAAAGAGAAAAACATGTATAGGTGAGGCATTTTGTGTAGTACCAATTTTCAGACAGAAGAATATTCATAGTACTGGTCTCCACATCCGTGGGATATGATCAGTAGGTGAGTTTAAGGAAAATAAGATAATAAACTCAACTCCCCTTGAAGTAAATTATCTTTGCTGTGTTTCATGAACCATTATTTTTAAATAAATGCTACTTCTCTGAACACAAAACAACTCTTAATGTACAAAACTTGGAAAACAGAAAAACATAAGAAAAAATAATTACTGTCATATTAATTACCTTATTAATATTTTGTTATTTTTTTCTAATCTTTTGGTTTAAAGATTATGTATATTTATATATGTTTTTATATATGTATATATAATATATGTATACATAATATATTATTTATATATATATATATATATATATATAGTTTGCTCAGAATACATACTGGATTGACAGAACTACTAATGAAGTTTTTCTAGCCAAATGGCAAATGCTTGATCCAAACTAAAGTGAGACTAGACTCAGTAGGTGGGACTAGACTCCGGATAAGACTGTAGACTCCCCAGAACTGCGAAGAGACCCTGAAAGCACAGCTCCATAAGACATGCCTATCAGCACCATGACAGTTTACCATTGTCATTGCAATGCCCAAAAGTTATCACCCATTTTCTAGCTAATTCTGAATAGCCTGTTCCTTAAGCAGGAGCAGTCACAGTGCTCTAACCCTGCAACTGCCTCAATAAAGCTGTTTTCTTTTACCAGCAGCCAGCTCTTGAATTCTTTCCAGGATGAAGTCAAGAACTTGCCTGTATCAAAAGCAATCCAATTTTCTCCTGACACTTTGAAAAAAAATAAATAAATAAGTCATGTGATGGTAAACAGATGACGCAGACAGTTAGCTCCCAGTTGTTGGATCCTCAAAACTGTCTTTTGAGTCTGATTCATCAGCTGCCCTTCTATGTTTCTTCCTTCTCCTCCCTATGCATGTTATCTTTTGGTTTAATCTAGGCAACATTTTTTTCTGTTGCTTATATAAAATATTCAAAATGTAATATGAGGCCAGGCATGGTGGCTCACACCTGTAATCCTAGCACTTTGGGAGACCGAGGTGGGTGGATCACTTGAGGTCAGGAATTCGAAACTAGCCTGGCCAACATAGTGAAACCCCACCTCTACTAAAAATCCAAAAAAAAAAAAAAAAAAAAAGAGCTGAGTATGGTGGCGGGTGCCTGTAATTCCAGCTTCTTGGGAGGCTGAGGCAGGAGAATCACTTGAACCCGGGAAGCAAAGGTTGCAGTGAGCCAAGATCGCACCACTGCCCTCTAGCCTGGGTGACAGAGTGAGATTCTATCTCAAAAAAAAAAAAAAAAAGTAATATGAATATTACATTTTTGGTTGATTTAGACTCATGCCTTCATCTAAATTTGGAATTCTTACTGTATGAACACCGTGTGTTTCATCTTTTTATTTACATAATGAAAATGTTTATAATCATTTTCTACGTATCTCAAAAGGGTTTAGTTACATTCAGTGTAAAAACTGCTTTGAATCCTTTGGAGAAATGTCTTATTACTTTATATGACCAATTGCTGTAGGAATTGGTTCTACAATTTAGTGTTCTTGGCCTAGCCTACAAATTTAAAACATAATGTAGTCATACTAAGATATGACTCAGAAACATGTTTTCCTATTTCCTGTGTTTTTGTTTCTGTCTCCCATGTTAGGAAAAGAATACTACAATTAAAGTATCTACTCAAAGGCATATGTCATTGAGGTATTTGTTGAGACTGTGGTCAGCAGACATTATACAGCATTCATCTTGAATTCAGTCATTTTATATATCAGCACAGTTACCATATTTTAATTTGCCAAATAACTAGTAGAGGTTAAAAAAAAAAATCACAAAATAAATTACAGGATAAATTTTCAATAAATTTTCACATTGGTGTTTTAGATAATGACTGTAATTTGATATGAAATAGAAAGGGAATCCATAAAAATCTAAAGAAAAACTTAAAGAAATCGAAATTAAATGAAAAATGAAAGACAATCCCAAGTGAGAATATACATATAGACACGTATCCACATTACTTACTTGCTTAGAAAATGGAGATAGATTTAGGATGAGGCAGCATCATTTGGTGGTATGATTTAGAGTCAAAGTTGTAAGACTACAGCAAGTTAAGTCCCGTGTATCTGAGTTTATATTTTGCTTGGGGCCCTGGGGCTTAGGCAGTTCTATTGCCAGGAACACTCCTATTGGTTTAAATCTCAATTCACCTCCCCTTTCATTCTTATTCTTGTACTGCAGTTCTAGTAACTGGAGTTTGTCTCCTAGCTCATTATCAGAGGCCTTGTTCCATACCTTCCCGATGTTCATTCTCTACTAGATGTACATAAAGGCCTCTGTCCCTAACGTGAGCACTGCCCTTCCTCATCCAGATGACTGAATTTCTGCTACATTCTTATCACAATAGAAGCACTCTGACCGCCCACCCAAAAGGTCTTCTAAGAACAGTGTTGCCAGCCTAGTGTCCATTGATTCTTCACATATAAGGAGTCTTGCAATTTTATCTTGAGTTCTTTGTTGTGTAATTTTGCATGTCAACTTTCAGGCCGAACTTTGTTTAATAACAATTATAAACAATTACAATTAAGTGCCACTTAATGTTGTTTTGTTCAATGACATACCACATGTACAACAGTGATCCTGTAATATCATAATACTGTGCTTTTACTGTACCTTGTCTGTGCTTAAACATGGTTAGAAACACAAATATCATGTTAAAATTGCTTATGGTATTCAGTATAGTAACATGCTGTACAGGTTTATAGCCTAGGCACATTTGCATCAAATAGCATAGGTGTTTGTAGGCTAAATCATCTGAGTTTATGTAAACACACTTTGTGATATTTGTGCAATGACAAAATTGCCTAATGATACATTTCTCAAAACATATTTCTGTTGTTACATGACACATGACTGTATATATATACACACATAGGTCAATACTTAGGATAGTATATATATGTACACACAGGTCAATACTTAGGACAGATTCAGTGTCTTCTTCCTAGTTTGATTTGGAGTTGCCTCCACCTACTCTATCCAGCAGTTATTCACATAGCTCATTGAAATGGAATCTGGCTAAAAGAAGGGGAGAGAAGAGGGTAGAGGGAGACGAGAGAGTTTTTATCCTCTGGCTTTAATTATGGCCATGAAAAGAAATGACTTAACTACTCAGTATAGAATATTATAACTGCCTTTTCATTCATGGCAATACAGTAATTTCAGCTTCTTTACAGACAGCAAGGTAGATAGCAGATAGGTAGACAGATAGATACATACATACATATAAACATACGTCTTACATAAATACATAGGGAAATGGGTCACATAACTAGATGGATGGCTAGATAGATATGTAGATGATAGCTAGTTATACAGAAAGGTATAATCAAGGATGTTGATATCTCTGACTTCCTATCAGTTCTGTTAATTTCCTATTCTTCACTGTTGTGTCACAAGATATCTTTGCAATGATTCTTAAACTATTTAGTAACCATCCTAGTATCCACAAAGGTCAAAAGCAATGAACGATATGATTTGATTTTTCTTGAGTTATAGGTTCAATTCTGTTTTTATGTACATACTATACACAGATATGCATTCAAAATGCTTAAAGAATCATTTGAAAGTGAAGCATTTGAAAATATTTTGAACTTTCTATGAAATAGAAAGCTGGTAGCACGGGGAAGCCCGAGGAGAACTAGACTTTGAGTCAAGATATTTGAGTTATTCCAGCATTACTACTAACTAGCATTATGACCTTTGCACTTAACTAAATGAGTTTTCTCATTTATAAAAAGAGTTGTCCTTAAAATGTTACATCAGGGCCGGGCATGATGGCTCATGCCTGTAATCCCAGCACTTTGGGAGGCCAAGGTAGGCGGATCACCTGAGGTCGGGAGTTCAAGACCAGCCTGACCAACATGGAGAAAGCCTGTCTCTACTAAAAATAAAAATTAGCTGGGCCTGGTGATGCATGCCTGCAATTCCAGCTACTCGGGAGGCTGAGGCAGGTGAATCGCTTGAACCTGGGAGACAGAGGTTGTGGTGAACTGAGGTCACACCATTGCACTCCAGCCTAGGCAATAAGAGTGAAACTTGGTCTCAAGAAAAAAAAGTTGCATCAATTTTGACATTCTGTGTTTTCTACAAATTGGTTACTATTCTAAAGCACCATTATAAGATCTCATAAATGAAATAACCTGAATAATATCACTATTTCAGGGTATATTTTAAAATATATTTCTTTTTATATATATTATTTGTATTTTGTGTTAATTGTACTCTACTTTCCCTGAACATAATCTTGGTGTGGAGCTGGGGTTGTCCATTATGCAAAAAAGAAATTTTAAATGTAGATTTGACTTTTTAAAATATGCTATCAATTAGAACCACACAATGCTACATAATGATATTTCCAACAGATGTTATGTAAAATGTAGTACTATAACTACTGAATATTCAAGCACATATAGTGCTAATCTTGCAAAATTCTTAGTGACACTTTGAAAAAAATTAGAATGTTTATAAGAAGCAATACAAATTAACATGAATTCTTTGTTCCAAACACCACAGAAAGAAATATAAGACTCTGACTGTTTTTATAGTATGTGTATAAACTGTATAATAAGCTGATGTCTTTAATGTAAGGTAAACAGAAAAGTATATGATGTTAGTAGCATCTGTACTTCAATTTTTTTTTTGAACACTAGTAATTAAATTTCACTACTGCATCCACATTCTCTTAGGCAATCTTTCTTATGACAGAGTTATGACCACAGATTGCATACTTGGGACAAGGAAAGACATCATCATTTAGGAATGCAATCAAATTCATGACTTTCTAAGTGCATCATGTTCTAACCAACCCAATTAAGTAGGTAAAGGAAAACTCAGGAAAGAATATACCCTTGACATTCACAATGGTACATCCTGAGACTGTGGCAAATCCCTAAATTTATAAACATTATTATCATTAAATATACTTTCTTTCACACAAGGAAGTAAAGTAAAACAAAAAATAAAATAAATGTTGTTTATTTTTTCCTTCTCTCTTTAAACTGTGGAATTCCTATTTATTCTTCATATCTCACCGTTTCCATGGAGAAATTTCTGGTCAATGCCTAGTTTAGATCTCACAGTTTTATAAAAATCATCTAATCTTATAATTATCATCATAGCTTGTTACTAATTTCTTGCTTAGTAGCTGCTCCATAGGCGCAGGCTTATCGAATTCATGAATCAAGTCAGCACTGTTTTAGCACTCCTCACAGAGTTGATTAGTAGGTATTTCTTTTGGATGAACAAATGAATAACTCACAATATGTATGTGATTTATTTATATCCTTATGAAAATAGTGATAAGTAATAAAAAATAAAATTAAGTTGATATGCAGCTGCTGGGCAGTAGCTAGGTCCACTCACTAGTAACCGACTTATATCTGAGCATCAGTCTTAGTAGACACAGTATTTTTCAAAGTTTTGACCAAAAATTGTATAAATCTGTACAAATCATGTTCCTTGTTGAGGGCCCATGAATACTTAAAACTGTGATCATCATATGCCTATGTCCACAGCCTGCTATACAAAAGCGAAGTTTCACCATTTACTGGTTTTGTGGTCATAAACAAGTTTTCAGCCTGCAGAGACCTCAATGTCTTCATCTGCAGAATGAATATTATCATTCTTTCTATGGTTAAAACCCATGTGTTGCTTTCAAAAATTGAATAAATTAATTTGTATAAAAATGTCTTGAGGAGCACTCTACAACTCTACGGTGTTTGCATAAACTGTGATTAGAGCATGATGCCATAGTTATTTCAAAGAGAGTTGTAGCTGTGGTGTTGTCTGTTTGAGGAAAGATAAACAAGTATCTGTTACTTCATAGCTATTTCATTCCAGTTTTCAGCAGACTACTAATGATTGCAATCAATGAATCTATAAAGAGACTTGTGCCACAGACCATGTAATACAGGTTTACCTGGCTGAGAGCCATTCTAAGAAGCAGAATTCGTCACAGACTTGCAGATCCAAAGGGTTTTTTTTTTATTTTTTAAATGTATTTTATTATTATTATTATACTTTAAGTTCTAGGGTACATGTGCATAACGTGCAGGTTGTTGCATATGTATACTTGTGCCATGTTAGTGTGCTGCACACATCAATTCGTCAGCACCCATCAACTCGTCCTTTACATCAAGTATAACTCCCAATGCAGTCCCTCCCCCCTCCCCCTTCACCATAAAAGGCCCCGGTGTGTGATGTTCCCCTTCCCGAGTCCAAGTGATCTCATTCTTCAGTTTCCACTTATGAGTGAGAACATGCGGTGTTTGGTTTTCTGCACTTGCGATAGTTTGCTGAGAATGATGGTTTCCAGCTGCATCCATGTCCCTACAAAGGACACAAACTCATCCTTTTTTATGGCTGCATGGTATTCCATGGTGTATATGTGCCACATTTTCTTAATCTGGTCTGTCACTGATGGACATTTGGGTTGATTCCAAGTCTTTGCTATGGTGAATAGTGCCGCAATGAACATACGTGTGCATGTGTCTTTATAGCAGCAGGATTTAGAATCCTCTGGGTATATACCCAGTAATGGGATGGCTGGGTCATATGGTACTTCTAGTTCTAGATCCTTGAGGAATCATCATACTGTTTTCCACAATGGTTGAACTAGTTTACAATCCCACGAACAGTGTAAAAGTGTTCCTATTTCTCCACATCTTCTCCAAAACCTGTTGTTTCCTGATTTTTTAATGATTGCCATTCTAACTGGTGCGAGATGGTATCTGATTGTGGTTTTGAGTTGCATTTCTCTGATGGCCAGTGATAATGATCATTTTTTCATGTGTCTGTTGGCTGTATGCATGTCTTCTTTTGAGAAATGTCTGCTCATATCCTTTGCCCACTTTTTGATGGGGTTGTTTGTTTTTTTCTTGTAAATTTGTTTGAGTTCTTTGTAGGTTCTGGATATTAGCCCTTTGTCAGATGAGTAGATGGCAAAAATGTTCTCCCATTCTGTAGGTTGCCTGTTCACTCTGATGGTAGTTTCTTTTGCTGTGCAGAAGCTCTTTAGTTTAATTAGATCCCATTTGTCAATTTTGGCTTTTGTTGCCATTGCTTTTGGTGTTTTAGACATGAAGTCCTTGCCCATGCCTATGTCCTGAATGGTATTACCTAGGTTTTCTTCTAGGGTTTTTATGGTATTAGGTCTAACATTTAAGTCTCTAATCCATCTTGAATTAATTTTCGTATAAGGAGTAAGGAAAGGATCCAGTTTCAGCTTTCTACTTATGGCTAGCCAATTTTCCCAGCACCATTTATTACATAGGAAATCCTTTCCCCATTTCTTGTTTTTCTCAGGTTTGTCAAAGATCAGATGGCTGTAGATGTGTGGTATTATTTCTGAGGGCTCTGTTCTGTTCCATTGGTCTATATCTCTGTTTTGGTACCAGTACCATGCTGTTTTGGTTACTGTAGCCTTGTAGTATAGTTTGAAGTCAGGTAGTGTGATGCCTCCAGCTTTGTTCTTTTGACTTATGGTTGTCTTGGCAATGCAGGTTCTTTTTTGGTTCCATATGAACTTTAAAGCAGTTTTTTTCCAATTCTGTGAAGAAACTCATTGGTAGCTTGATGGGGATGGCATTGAATCTATAAATTACCTTGGGCAGTATGGCCATTTTCATAATATTGATTCTTCCTATCCATGAGCATGGTATGTTATTCCATTTGTTTGTGTCCTCTTTTATTTCACTGAGCAGTGGTTTGTAGTTCTCCTTGAAGAGGTCCTTTACATCCCTTGTAAGTTGGATTCCTAGGTATTTTATTCTCTTTGAAGCAATTGTGAATGGAAGTTCATTCATGATTTGGCTCTCTGTCTGTTACTGGTGTATAAGAATGCTTGTGATTTTTGCACATTGATTTTGTATCCTGAGACTTTGCTGAAGTTGCTTATCAGCTTAAGGAGATTTTGGTCTGAGACAATGGGGTTTTCTAAATATACAATCATGTCATCTGCAAACAGGGACAATTTGACTTCTTCTTTTCCTAACTGAATACCCTTGATTTCTTTCTCTTGCCTGATTGCCCTAGCCAGAGCTTCCAACACTATGTTGAATAGGAGTGGTGAGAGAGGGCATCCCTGTCTTGTGCCAGTTTTCAAAGGGAATTTTTCCAGTTTTTGCCCATTCAGTGTGATATTGGCTGTGGGTTTGTCATAAATAGCTCTTATTATTTTGAGATATGTTCCATCAATACCGAATTTAATGACAGTTTTAGGAAGGAAAACCTCCTTAGAAATACAATACTATTGCTCATATGAAAGATTGAGATACCTCCCATGGCATCAGGTTTTTACTACATACTATCCTTTTTAAAAAACATTTGAACATTTATGCAATAAATTCAAATGCAAAAAACAATTAACTGTATACCCCTTAATCAAATAATTTTTCAAGTGAGTGCCCGAAATTTCAAGAGGCTTTGAAAGCACTACCAAAATGAAATGGAACACGTGAAGTATTTGATGTCAGCAGAGGAAACATTTTCATGTTCTTTCAGGCACAAATAGAGTTGCATAATATTATGTAACTTACTAAATCTATCCAGGTTATACTCATCATGCTTTTTAAGTCACCAGGATGACTATAGCTTAGTATGTATCAAACAGGAGATTTAGTTTGAGAAAGACATCAAGGAGCTTTGGTTCCCATAGGTATTAGAGTCAGAGGTCTCTTTAAATGCCTTTAAAAACTAGCTGTGGTTTCTAGATAAACTAATTAAACCCTTGGGGTTTTGTATTGTTTTGAGAAAAAAATTCCAGGTATGGAGTCTGCACTGTATTCATCCCACAGCAGGAGCTCTTGTTAATTGTGTGTACTCTGGGTCAGAAATCATCTTTACATATACCACATGTCCTGTCCTCATGTATCCACTTGCTAGTTAGACAAAGTCATCTACCAATAAACCAAACACATGAGCAATGTAGCTTATTATTATCATAATAATCTATCACTAAAAGATTACATCTTTAATTATAACATTGTTCCTATGGAGTATGACACAGTGATGGCTGAGGTGCTAATTCAACTGAATGCCAAGGCACAAGAGGCCAAGTAGTACATATGACTTCAGGAACCCTGGAAATGTTCCTCATCCATAGACAATCCTGGATGCTTTTGCGTCTCATTTTTGTTAGCATTTAAAACTAAACTGATAGATCCAAGTACCTTTTCTTCCTCTTCAGAATGCAAATACCCTGGGAGGATGTCCCTACAGAATGTTTTCAGCACAAATCAAGACTCTTAGAGCTGGGCACAGTGGCTTACACGTGTACTCCCAACACTTTTGGAGACCAAGGTGGGAGGATCACTTGAGTACAGGAGTTTAAGACCAGCCTGGACCTCATCTCTACAGTGTGTGTGTGTGCGCATGCATGCGTGTGTGTATGTATGTGTGTGTATACATATATATATTTTTAATTAACCTGGTGTTGTGGCACATATCTATAGCCCTAGCTACCCACATCACTGCACTCTAGCCAACAGAGGGACATCTTGTTTCAAAAAAAAAAAAAAATCTTATAGCAGGATTTGATATGAGTGTGAGAAGAAGGGCTGTGTGCTGTAGGTATATAGCCATATGGTATTGAAAAAACCAACAATTAGCCGGGTGTGGTGGCACGCATCTGTAATCCCAGCTACTTGAGAGGCTGAGGGAGGAGAATTGCTTGAACCCAGGAGGCGGAGGTTGCAGTGAGCCAAAATCATGCCACTGCACTCCAACCTGGGTGATAGAGAGAGACTCCATTTAAAAAAAAAAAAAGGTTAGAATTCTTTTGGAAAGTTTATTTTTGACAGCAGTTGTTAAGCCCTCTTTAAGAACTGTTTTCATATCAAAATTACTAGGTAAATAAAGTTCTGTTTATCATTAATCTTTGGTTTCCAAGATGAATTTCTTTTGTAACTACTTTTAAGAAATGTTAGCTGATAATAGTAGACATCAGTTCATTAAAGTGAGTGACGTCATGGAGAGAAAACTTAACGAACATCATCTACTAATTTATTGATTTTTGTCAGGCATTATCTTGTTACCAGAATTTAGCGAGTCATACATACTTTTTTTTTTTTTTTGAGATGAAATATCACTGTCGCCCAGGCTGGAGTGCAGTGGCGCGATCTTGTCTCACTGCAACCTCCACCTCCCAGGTTCAAGTGATTCTCCTGCCTCTGCCTCCTGAGTAACTGGGACTACAGGCATGTGCCACCACGCCCAGGTAATTTTTATATTTTTATTAGAGATGGGGTTTCACCTTGTTGACCAGGCTGGTCTTGAACTCCTGACCTCAGGTGATCTTCCCGCCTCGGCCTCCCAAAGTGCTGGGATTACCGGCATGAGCTAACGCATACGGCCCACATTATTTTTTCAGTGAATTTATTTTGGTATTTGATAGTAAGTCACCTACACTTGAGCAACCGTCACCTTCCTATATAAATATACTGAGACAGTTCCTTCCGTTGTTGTTGGGAAATAGTTTGTAATTTATACTGATGAGAAGTCATTAACTAGGCTTTTTAAATGGTGTAATGTACAAAACATTTTCTTAAACAGAAAGATCAATGTTCATTATTATAAAAGCCTAAAAATAAAATTGTCAAAAAGCACGATAGCAAAATTAGCCTATGGTTGATATTCATGACTTGGAAAGAGCAAGCGAACGATACAGCAGAAGCTTGTGCCTGTTTCTTCCTTTATCTTATAGCTCCCTAACAAGAAAACGCACAGCTAAAGTAGTTCAAGCATAGCAAATTATACCATTCAAATGGAATAGAAAGGTATGTTTCAAGGCATGAAGCAACCAGGTAAAAATTGTTGAAATTATATATACATATTGCAACTACTTTTAATATACGTTAGTTGACATATATATAAAATTCCATTATGGGGGTCTTTAATAACTTTTGTTTCTTCTAAGTTTTTATTTATTCACTTATTCATTCATCCATTGATTCACTCATTCATAATGAAACATTTATTGAGCTAGAAGCTGTATGGGGTAATGAACATAATAATACATATGATCCATATCCTCAAGAAATCCATAGATTGTGAGAGGAGACAGACATCCTAGATAGATAAAGAAAATACAAGGTGATTAGTGATAGAGAAAAAGGACAAACAAAAGTTGGTTCATAGCAGAAGGAGGACTATGCCTTGGGCTAGATAGTAGCTTTAAGGAAGGCTTTGTTGCGGAAATGACGTCTGAGCTATTAGTATCCTGTTCCATGGAATGGCTTACACTGCAGTCTTCTGACCTTGAAGTGGGAATTGGGCATTTCTGCTTACTTCTTGGTTATTATTTGCCTCTAGTTTGAACTGGACAACTGTTACTACCACAAGAGGAAGAATTTGTAAGAACTTAATACCTCTCGTACGCTCACTTCATATTGGGGAGGTGGAAGGTGAAGTTTCGATTGGTGAAGGTTTTGCCTGAGATTACACAGCCATCAAGTAGTAGAATCAGGGCCACGTTCGCTAAGATTTCTTGTCTGTCACTCCAAAGCTCTTTGCCCTTTTACATGCCGTTTTCAACTTTTCCCTTCGGTTTTCTGAAAAGCAGCTTTGGTAAATGATCTGGAAATAAGACATAGCTCTTTGATAGTTTTTTATTTGTTTGTTTGTTTTTAATCATTGAACAATTTCAAATCTTGCAGAACAATTGTTTTTTTTCCCTTACCCTCATTGCTTCTATATTATGAAAGTATACATTCCCTCATTTTTTTTAACTGTACAAATTTTTATGCAGTGAAGGTAAGGCTAAGAGAGCACATTTAATTCGTTCAATGCCACACAGGGGTCAATGAAATGTGTGTCAAAGCTGGGAAGGTCTTTCTCTAAGATCTGCACCTTTTAACTTTGTACTCCCTCTTCAGATCAAGATAAATTACGTGGTTTCTGCTATCAAGGATTTTACAATCCAGTAGAAAGACACAAATAAGCAAATGTAATAAAACAAAAAGAGATACAATCTCCCATTATAATCCATTGAGAGAGAAAGGAAGAATTTCTCTAAGATTTCAGAGAAGGAATGTAAATTTGGAATGGATTTGAGGAAAACATGTTATTTGCACTGACATTGTAGGAATTTAGGGGATTAAGATGTGTAGATGGCGAGAGAATGGTAAAGGAGATTCTAAAATACTCTAAATACAGTGATTGCATCCACAGAGGTCTTCAATTATGACATGTGTGAAATGAGAAGCTCATTTTGAGTGACACATTGGTATACATAAATGATGTGTGGAAAATGTGGTAGAAGAAACAATGGAACAAAGTTATGGATAGAAGAAACAATGGGACAATTTATTGAACGTTCAGGTAAGAATTTGGGCATTTTGTCATATGCTACGGAGAGGCCGACAGCTATTTAGCCTGAGGAGTGGAGTGACCCAAATTGAGCTTGATTTTTTTGTCTCTGAAATAAAAGAAGTCATTTTATGTAAAATGATTTTTTTTAAAGATAGAAATTTCAAAAACTATATTCTAGGATCTACTTTTTAAATATTTTGATTCATCCAATCAGTATGCATTTTAAAACATTTTTCCTGTTTAATTTTATGTTTCTTTTGAGACAGGGTCTCACTCTGTCACCCAGGCTGGAGTGCAGTGGCCCAATCACACCCAACTGTGGCCTTGACCTCCCTGGCTCAAGTGATCCTCACAGCTCAGACTCCTGAGTAAATGCGGCCACAAGTGTGTGCCACCATGCCCAGCTAATATTTCATTTTTGTGTAAAGATGAGATCTTGCTATGTTGCCCAGGCTGCCCTAATTTTAAATTCAAGTTTCAAGCTATTATTCTTAGAAGGACTCAGGTTGTGTTTATAGCACAGAAGGAGTCAGAGAGTCAGCAACTATGTTATCAAGTCAACTAAGAATTGTAATTTGGTCAACATTATTTCACCTGAAGTTAACTTATTTTTTTAATGATCAAGAAAATAAGAATCACATTATTCATTTAATACATTGTAATCTTATTATCTAATTTTACAAGGCAGGCACAATGAAAAAAAGCATGTGGTTCTTTGTGGATGAAAATAAATAAGAGGAAACATTTATTGAGTGCCTTCTATAATACAGTCTTGTGAGATAAGCCTCACCTATGCTGAAACTGGTTTTCTTGATAATCCTATAAAGCGGTATTATCGTTGTTGTTGCAAGCAAGGAAATGCAGATCCAGGAGGTTAATTGATTCACCCAATTCTCATTGTCAGTGAGTGGCAGAACTGGGACTAACATCCCCACGAATCTGGTTTCAAAGATAATGCTTTAGTCACTTCTTCACCTGACCTCATAGTCATCATTTGAAATACTATCACCTTGTGTCTTCTGTGTAATGTGTAGCGCCATGTTCATAAACACAAGCTATTTTATAAAAGACTGAATTCTGTCTAACCACCAAAATTTTACCACTTTTTACATGTTTAAATTCCGTGTAAAAGAATCATCTTAGTGTATAGCCATACTCAGATTTTATTTTGACTGTTGTCACTGTGAATTTCTAATAAAACAGAAGGCAGAAGTAACTACAAGTTTATAATCTTTGAGAGATGTCAGTATATATTTTAAAACCACTTAACTTGATGTTACAAGAAACTTCAGATTGAGTTTGAAAATATATACATTGTTATGCCCTGTGGCATTTTCTGACCTGTCATGATGCCACTCAGTTTCAAAATTGCTATTCATAGATGTTGAGAATATTCTTGCTGGATAAAGAGGCCATTTTGGAAATGTGTGGAGGTTAATATTATGCACATGAAACTGCTCAGCTTTCTCACACCCTGTCAGATCTGAGCAATTATTCTACCATCTCGCTGCCTGTCCCCGCCCCCACACCATTTCCTTAAATTGCTATGGAAATTAAATCGTGAAAGACACTCTTCTTGCAAAGATGCCTCCCTCAGAATCCTCTCTGCTTTGCCCCAGCTAATTTGGAATAGAAAATCATCCCACATTTCCATGGAACTTAGAAAGGCCAGGGGCCAGGCCTAAAAGGCATAATTTGCCTGACGTCTGTGCTCCAGCATCAAGTTGCATCAAAACAATTCCTGATGCTCAAGTGAAAGTAAGCATCCTGTTTATTAACTAAAGCATTTAACAAGCGAATGTCAGTCACTTTGTGTTCTCTCATCCATAGAATCACATCCTATAAGGACAATCATATTTGTAAAGTGCCCAATTCACATTACATTATTTCATGATCACATTGATATAGTGAATATATTTTCTATCATTTTGTTCATTTTTTTCCTCCAATGCGTGTTATGTGTAGCAGAACTGAGGATACCAGAGATTATTCTTAAAGTCTTGATTTAGAGAGACTTGAGTCTCATTAATGAAGGCAACAAGTTTACTGAGAACTTGCAGGAGCTACCCCTTTGCCAGTCCTACTCAGCTTCAGAATCCAGGTTCTTAGTCAAGCCTGTTCTGTGGCTATTGTAGGCAGCCAACAATGACTTAATCCAAAGTGTTGAAATGGCCATTGGAAGCTGAACATCTGGGTAGACCACTTTTCATCACTAATTTTATAGGCAAGGCACTGTTTCTAAAGTTTTGGAAACTCTCAAATCTGCTCCTTTTATAGTAACTGGCAGTACCCTCGAATTTCTAGATACTAAAATGACCTTGAAGCTTCAGATACAGCCTCCATATAATATACCCCTCTGCCTCAAACAACCAGCTACCATATGTCAGACAGAGCAAAGCAACTGTAATCTGAATATTAGAAAGATGTCTCTGAATGTAGAGAAATTGGGGCCATCAGACTCTACTGCTATGTAGGATAGAGAGCTGTATCAATGAGATATTCAGTGTTGCATAGCAGAGGAATCGAGTAGTAGTGTAGTGGAAGGGCCCACTTAGGAAAGGAACTAAATTTGGGCAATGAAAAATGAGAGTACAGGATGAGGAAAATTTTCCCAACTGTCTCTCAAAACCAGTAACTGTTGGCAGGTGCAACACTTTTTTTTTTTTTTTTTTTTTTTTTTGAGACAGAGTCTCACTCTTGTTGCCCAGGCTGGAGTGCAGTGGCATGAACTCAGCTCACTGAAACCTCCGCCTCCCAGATTCAAGCAATTCTCCTGCCTCAGCCTCCCGAGTATCTGGGATTACAAGCACATGCCACCACACCTGGCTAATTTTTTTTTTGTAGTTTTAGTAGAGACGGGGTTTTTTCACCAGGTTGGCCAGGCTGGTCTCGAACTCCTGACCTCAAGTCATCTGCCTGCCTCAGTCTCGCAAAGTAGGGGGATTACAGGCATGAGCTACCATGCCCGGCCTTGCAGGTGCAACACTTCTATCCAAAATCTTTGTTCCTTTGGGAAGGTGGTGGAGTTAGGTGCTCTCTGAGGCCCAAGTTAAAAGTTTCTAGTTTCAGTTGTGACTAAAACATAACACTAGTTTCCATAATATTGTAAAGAAAAGTGTACAGAAAAGTAAGGTTAGATAATGGTTCTTTACCTCTTGAAGCTTAGATCACTAGTAACAATTTGATCCTGGTAGTTTGGAAATGACCCCCATTAAATTATTAAATTTTAGCTTGTAAAATTAGAGCTTAGTTTAATTAAGGGTTTTTTTTTTTTTTTTTTCTAGTTCAGCTGGATTCTCCATAGTCTTAATTACATTCATTATTATTTATTTTTGTATTTACTTTCTCTATGTTCTTAAGCAAAACACATCACACTTCAGTGCCTTTCAACACTTGCACTTAAGTCCACCGAATGCAATGATCTAGTAAGAAAGATAAGCCAGGCCGGGCGCAGTGGCTCACGCCTGTAATCCCAGCACTTTGGGAGGCCAAGGCAGGTGGATCATGAGGTCAGGAGTTTGAGACCAGCCTGGCCAACATAGTGAAACCCCATCTCTACTAAAACCACAAAAAATTACCTGGATGTGATGGCAGGCACCTGTAATCCCAGCTACTTAGAGGCTGAGGCAGGAGAATCACTTGAACCCAGGAAGCGGAGGTTGCAGTGAGCTGAGATGGCACCATTGCACTCCAGTCTGGGTGACAGTGAGAGACTCCTTCTCAAAACAAAGAAACAAACGAACAAACAAAAAATAAAAACAAAAAGAAAAGAAAGATAAGCCAAATTGTGATAATTTATAGCTCACTCTCCTGTAAATCTCTGTCCTATAGCAGTCTCCCATCCCTAATTGGAGAACTTTCATAATTGCGTCTGTCAGCCTTTCAATAATAGTATGAAAATAAATGCTCATTTTCTTTCTGGAAGACCAACACATGCTTTTATTCTATAGTTGGCAAATGTTCAGTAGTGGAGTTTTCAGAGGCCCCTGCAAAGACTTCTCCCATCAAACGCCCACTGTTGGGTAACTGATGTGAGTCCTGAGCAGCCAAAACTTTGGGCTAATGAGCACTCCAGGGTTTGTCATGCTGGTGTTCATCCAGCAAGACGGTTACAGAGACTCATGATTTATGATTTCACATCCCGGTCCCTTAAACTGAAATTGGAAACAAATGTGCATAGATTTTACCACTTTTTTTGATAATTGCACAATGAGCAAGAGAATTGTGGGAGGTTTTGTTCTCTCTGACATAGTGTTTTTTGATGATACTTCATGGGAATGTGTTAGAAAAAAAAAACAAATAACAAGGTTTATATACTTTCTTATAACTAGAACAAAGCTTTCTTTTAGTAGACCTGAAAAGACTATAACTACAATAGAATCATGGACATAATAAAGATAATTGTTATGTGGAATTTTAGTAATGGAACCAGTTTTACACTACACATTTATTAGTAGATATTAATGTCAATTTTACAATTATTGCCTCATACTCTCTTTGATTACCACGACTTTTTCTTACTAGGATGAATATCCAAATTGAGATGTATTACCCTATTATTTTTCTTAATTTCTATGATTTTTTTATTTTGACTTGGGTATATTTGTTACCAAAAAATTCTAAAACGATTTCCTATTTAAGGGTGTAAGGTAGGAAAAAAGGCTGATATCTGTAGTCTATTTCAGCTTTATGAATAATTAGTTTTGTATATTTGGGAAAATTATTTCAACTTTCTAAGCCTCAGTTTCCTTAGTTGTAAAATAAGAAGTTTATAACATAAGAGCTCTAAAAGTTTTCTGAATGACTACAATTCATGATTCTATGTTGAAGAGTTTTGTTTATGCTACAGTATTTTATGCATGACATGATGAAAACCCAGTAGCTTAAAAGTAATTAGAAACCTTCTTTCAATGGGTAAAACACTTACAAATACATGAAACAGAAGAGACATGATCAACAAGAAGAGAAAGTGACATGCAAAGCTCTTTCTGTCCTCTGACAGAAAAAAACATATTTGTAATATGTTTACAAAAAAACCCCATATTTTTGTAATAAAGTCAGGGATAAATTCTAAACATAATGAAAATTACTTCCTTGCATTAATTAATATATATTATAAATTGAGCGTTTTAAAAATAAATATTTCTCATTTCAATATTATGATATAGTAAAAAGCATATTGGATCTGCTTTTCCCAAATTTGTTGCTTATGATAGGGAGTGCTGGGAAGGGAAGAGCGTGGTCCCTTTAAATGATATGGAAGTGGGGAAGGGAAGTTCTGGGTAGAGGAGGGTGTGGTCCCTGGCTAGGACTCTATCTCCACGGACCTAGGTGAGGACAAACACTTCTGCCATGGCGCCCAAATGTGGGCATTTTCCAAGACCACCCTGGTCTGCCATGCCCCCATGCTGGGCCTATAAAAACCCCCGAGACCCTAGCCGACAGACAGAAGCTGTTGGATGGCAGAGGAACACATCAACGGGAGAAGACAAGTGGCTAGACATCAGGAGGACGTTGAGGGGTTCACGCCGGCAGAAGAGCACACCGACAGGCACCGGAACGCCGGCAGGCCGTTGACCACCAGAAAGACAGGGAGAGTGGCTGGGGCAGTGAAAGGACAGCCCGGGCCACCGATCGACCCAGTTCCAGGGGAAAACCACTTCCTTCTGGCTCCCCCATCTGCTGAAAGCTACTTCCACTCAATAAAACCTTGCACTCCTTCTTCAAGCCCAGGTGTGATCCAATTCTTCCAGGACACCAAGGCAAGAACCCGGGATACAGAAAGCTCTCTATCCTTGCCACAAGGTGAAGGGTCTAATTGAGCTGGTTAACACAAGTCTCCTATAGACGGCAAACTAAAACAGCAAAACTAAAGAGCACCGTGTGACACATGCCCACTGGGCCTTCAGGAGCTGTAAACATTCACCCTTAGACACTGCTGTGGAGTTGGAGCCCCACAGCCTGCTGGTCTGTATGCTCCCCTAGAGGTTTGAGTAGCAGGGCACTGAAGAAGTGAGCCACACCCCCACTGCATGCCCTGCGAGGGGGACAAGGAAACTTTTCCTGTTTCACTTGGAGACCTATGTGAACTCCACTAAATCACGTAAATCATTTTCTTTTATAGAATTAGCAATTTTCCACTTAATTATCTCTAAGGTTTCCTATACTTCTGAAAAGTTTATGTTATGACTTACGATGATGTATGGGGTAAATTTGTAGTCTGGATTTTGAAGCCGGGGAGACCTGGGTTAAAATCCTAGTTTTGTTGTTGTTCTAAGTTGTGCAAACTTGGTTAGAATATTGAAGTAACAAAGGTCACCATTGGCCCTTAGTTTTATAGTTAGTAAAGCTTCAGTAGTTTAACAAAATAAAAGTCATCACTCAACAGTCGATTGCAGATATTCCTGGTCAGAAGGCTGCCTATTGTCTGTGTATGAGTCGAAGACTTTACTTCTTCTACCTTGTGGCTTTACTGTCGGAGCACCGTGGAATCCTCTCCATTCAAACCTAGGGAAAGACATACAGCAGAGAAGCCTTGTTTTCTTCATTAAAATTTTGCCCTGAAGGTAGTCTGCATCACTTTTGTTCACATTTTTCTCTTAAGAATCAGTATATGATTATTCTTCAATGCAAGGAGGGTTACAAAATATAGCCCATGTCTCGCCAATAGCCTAGAGCCATTCCAAAAAGAAAAACATTTCGTGGACAACTAGCACATTGAATGCCTTCTATGGCATTCAGTTCAGCCTGCCATAGAAGGCATTCAATGTATTTTCATTATTCACTTTTCCCTTCTCCTGATTAGAGTGCTATCTTTCAAATCTTAGCAGAGGAATGAGAAGAAACTTGAAAAGAACTCTAAGAGGTAGAATCGCTTCATTCTCAGATATCATATTCTGAATGGCATATATCAGATCTTGGTACCTGGTTGTATATTAATATTTCATAAATGTTTGAAAAATACTGTGGACCAGAAGTATTTAGGGATAATGCAAATAATAACCCTTCTCTTTGAAAATGTTTCTAACATATCATCTATTCCATTGTTACAACAAAATAATTTCTTGATTTGTAATAATTTCACAAATCATTCTGCATTTCTCATCTTTATACTTTTTTGTAAAGTTTGCTTTTCATGCATGTACTCTTGGAAGTAAATTGACAAATGATGTTGTAATCTTATATGAATAAACTCAGAGGCATATATGACTATTTTCAGATGTTTTAAGCCAAAGCTGTGTTGTTGCTTTGTTTGATTTTCTTTTCTTTTCTTTCTTTCTTTTTTCTTCTTGGTATGTCACAAGAGCATAATACGCTTCAAAGATTTTATCACATTTCTTGTGGATTACTGCATACAAATAAAACAGCCTTTAGCCTTCAGCTTTGTGCTGTTTTCAAGGACATAAAATATGCTTTGTTATTCCCTGGAAGTTATGCTTTACTTTCTGATTATTATCCACATTGTAGTTGTCTGTGGTATCTATTAGCAAAAATCCAGAGGGCTGAAATGTAATTGATAAAAACCCACCTGAAATTTTTATCTCAGAGTCAAGTTTTACTCTGAAATATGTATCTAAATATTAGAAAGAGTCAACTCCCCAGCTTATATCTGCTTTCAGTTGGAACATACCATGCTGTTTTTGCCTACTGTGGGACTGTCATTCTTTTCTGTATTCATACTGCCACTGGCAAACTGATCCTCTAAAAACAGACAAGAAGGGGGAGGGAGATGCTTCCATGCTGACTTCTCCACTGCTAGAACTGCCAGCAGGAACATGTTTGATTCAATTAAATTAAACAAGCATTTATTGAAAACAGTCATTGGGCTAAATACTAGGAAAAAATAAAGAATAATAAAACATGGCTTTGTCTGTAAGGAGTTCATTCTAGGTGAGGTGACAAACAAGAACAATTACAATCTTCTGTTAAAAGAGATATAATATGAGTGCTATGGAAGATACCATCCAATACCAAAATGTGAAATAAAACCCCAACACTATTGCCACAGTGAGAATATTACTACACCCCCCGCAGCATGGCAAGGCCAAAAGTAATACCGATTGGAGAGGATTTGGAGGAAGAAGAACTCTCATACATTATTGATGGGAGGGTAAAATGGTACAAGTACTTTCGGAAAAGGTATGTCTGTTTCTTTCAATATACAACTACTCTAACTCCCAGTAATTCTGCTTCAAAGTATTTACTCAAGATACGTGAAAACACATATTCCTAAAAAGACTTGTACAAGAATGTTCAAAGCTGCTTTGGGTACACTAGAGGTCTCTCATTCGAGAATGGCTAAACAATGAATTACTACTCAGCAATAAAGATCTACGTACTATTGCTACACCCGGCAGTATGAATATCCCCTGAAAACATTTTGGTGAGTGAGGAAAGCTTTGTACCAATGAATCCATGCTGCACTAACCCATTTATATAAAGTTCTAGAACAGGCAAATATAATCTACATGGAAAAACATCAGAACGCTGGGTGACTCTGGGTGTATGGAGGTGGGATTGGCTGGGAATAGATATGAAGAAACTTCCTGGAGTTGTGGGAAGGTTCTAATCTTGATAGGAATTTGGGTTACGTAAACATGCACATTTGTTGAAACTCAGTTAATGGACATGTGAAATTTGCATTTCATTGTATACAAATTTGACCTAAAAAAAAATTCTTTCGAATAATACAGCATGGCCTTGTCTGTAAGGAGCTCATTCTAGGTGAGGTGACAAATGTAAACTAACAATTGTAATCTGTCAAAAGGGCTGTAATATGGTGACATGAAAGATTATCTTCTAATACCAAAACGTAAGACAAAAACCCAACACTATTAGCACAATGAGATCTTACTACACACCCGGCCGACATTGTTACACAGTCAAACAAATCTTAAACTTCTAATAATGAAATTCATAACAAAATTTTTAGTGGGAAGCAATTTACATCAGAATGCACCAAAAATAAGTGGATTAACGGAAGGGGTGGGTAGTAAATAGACATATGATAGAACAAATAAAGTTAAATCTTCATGGTAGAATATAATGGTGCATATATAGGTGTTCACTGAAATATTTGTTCAACTTCACTATACGTTTAAACATTTTCATAACAAAATAGTTGTCATAAAAGGAGTAGAGCAGAAATAATCCCATTTTCCACCTATGTCAGTGAGTCTCTCGTAAGAACTAGTTCCATCCCTTTTATTTTTTCTCTCTTCAATCCTTTTCTCTATTGTTTTTGTTTCCCTCAATATACAAACTTGTTTATCTTTCCAGCATCTAAAAAATTTATCCTTAAGTTTGGTATCTAGTCAAACTACTTTTTGTTTTCTCTTAGCACAATTTTTCTTAGAGTGAAAAAGTACCTAAATTTGCCTTTGTGCTAGCTTCCCTTTCTCACCCCCAGGCAGTTTGGAGTTCATCTTTATTATTCATTTAAGCTGCTCTCTCCATGGTTTCTAATAACCACCTAATTGCCAAATCCAATGTTCCTTTCTCGGTCCTCATCTGTTGCACTTGAGGTCACAGCAACAGGCCGAGGCAGCTGGTTTGACTCAGAACATTATTATGGTTATAAAATGACATAACCCACTGTATTCTGCTTCCTGTGACAGACAAATAAATCGACAACTGAAAACTGTACATGGAAGTTACATTTTAGTATCTCCTACACACATTTTTTCCTGCTTCTCTTCTCTGAATATTTGCCACTGCTGACCATCTGCTGGCTGAAAACCACTCTTCTTCTAGTTTCTATGATTTAGATTTTAGTTGCTATTCTTCCTTCTCTGTTTCTCCATTTGCTGAGCACTATCAAGCTTTTATTAGATACCCCTGTCCTTCTTTGTTTAATTTCCACTTTTAAGCGAGTATGTTTCATTATTTTAATGGCAACCACAAGTATTTTTAAAATACTGTAAGATGTTAAGAATTAAGCCTCCAGACAAAGCAGGTGTGGGTGGGTGTGGGTGAGTCTATCCACCAGCAGCCCTTGCCTACAGGTTGGGAAATATTTTAGGTTACTTTTGGACTAAAGATAATTCTGCTTACTACATTGAAGGATGATTTTTAAGCATTCTGTAAGCAATAGGTTATATTTTTAAGGTTTGACATGGGACCTCAATACGTAAAAGATAAAGACTAAAGCCAAACTGCTCTGGTGGTGAAGGGATGGGAGACAGTGAGAGGATCCACCTTTGCCTTTGACTTTCCATAGATCTTCACTGTTGCCAAGGTAGGCTCTGAGGATTTTCTTCAGTACTCTACCACAATGCTCCTTAAAATTTGTGTGCATATTAATAACCTGAGAATTGTATAAAGATTCTGATTCAGTAAGTCTGGGGCAAGGTCTGGGAGTCTGTACTTCTAGCAAGCTCCCAGGTGATGCCTGTGCTGTGGGCCCACAGACCACACCTAAAGGGCAAGGCCCCGGATTTTCTCCTTACCAAGACTGAAGGTAAGTTTTAAACTTATTATATTCTAGAGAACATTGCAATTGTTTCATCCTTGGAGATCATTATTTGTTTCTTCAGAGATTAAGAAAGATATTTTATTCTTCATAATGCGTACTTATTCCTCTACAGTGTTTTCAATTTTGAATATTCCACTTGGAATTGTACATTGGCCAAGGAGAATGATCAAGGAGATTGGATCTTAAATATTCTTTCAGGAATCAAAGTTAATAGACTTGAAGATGAGAGGCATAAGAACAAAAATGAAATCAGAATTCTTCAAGACAACTCAAACTGTATTTGGAACAGGTCACCTGCAGTCTCAGTCACAGGAAGGCACCATCAAGGCACCATGAATAGACAGTTAGTGACTCCACCTAGTTGCAGATATTTCTTCCCTGTCTTGCCATAGAAACCAAGAAAATCTGTTTAGTAGAGAATAACTCTTGCAAATAGACTCCACAAACCAGGGGTAGGGCAAGTGTCACCAGAAGAGTGAAATCAGTAGAGCTAGTACATTTTGTATATGTGTTACAGAGTGATATGGTTTGGCTCTGTGTTCCTACACGAATCTCATCTTGAATTGTACTCCTATAATTCCCATATGTTGTGAGAGGGACCCCGTGGCAGATAATTAAATTGTGGGGACAGTTTCCCCCATCCTGTTTTCGTGGCAGTGAATAACTTTCACGAGATCTGTTGGTTTGATAAGGGAAACCCATTTTGCCTGGCCGTCATTCTCTCTCGTTGGTTGCTGCCATCCATGTAAGATGTGACTTCTTGCCTTTCACCGTGATTGTGAGGCCTCCCCAGCCACGTGGAACTGTAAGTCCAAGAAATCTCTTTCTTTCGTAAATTGCCCAGTCTTGGGTGTGTCTTTATTGGCAGCGTGAAAATGGACTAATACACAGAACAAGTGCTTTTTCACTTCCTAATCCTAATAGGATTGTTCCCCAAGTTGAAAACATCCTTTCTCTTCTTTTTATATGAACTTTTCTCTTTTATCTGCATCTCCATTTAAAATCCTACATATAATACCTGACTTCCATATCTGTATCTTCCACTTTGGTCTTTCTGAAGTCTTTGCTTCTGTTCCAAAAGTTATTTATTTATTTCTCTTATTTATTCATGAAATATAACTACATAGACTTAAGGAGAGAGAAAATATAAACCAATTCTTAGATTTTCTGTGGGGGAAATGGAAAACCCAGTAATTATAATTAAGTGTGTAATTGTCAGTCCTTAGTTTTCTAGCCTTTTGAAGTCTTCCACTTTCTTTCAATCTCTAATAAAATGGCTTTGGCCCTTATTCCACACACTGTAGGATGTTCAGTGATGCCCCTGCCTCCCATTTTTGAGCAATTCCATGGATGTTTCTTATGCCTGAATAGCACTTACTCCAAATTCTTTCTTAGTGTTAAATTCTCTCTCCTATAACATCATTTTTCCTCCTGCAGCTGCTGTGTTGTCTCCACACATCTTTGTCCTAGGAATGGTTACTGCTCCTTTCATTTCATATCCTGAAGCCCTACAAACACAAGATCTTGCAAACGTAATAGACGTTTTTACACGAGTTAGGGATAATGGAGGGTAACTAGAGAGCCAGAAGATGACACAGTGAGACACTGGTGCTTTGCAGGTATTTCTCATTGGTGTCTTTCTCCAAAGGTCATAGGCTGCTAGCCAACAGTCAGGGACCTCCTCTGGCCCATGGTACTTTCTTTCCCTGTCTGGCAGTTAGCCCACAACCACTTCTCTCATCATAGTACAAGAAGAGAAATTAGAGCTCCCTTTCCTGTTTTCCCTCTCCTGACCTTGCACCAGGGATCTGAATGACGAAAACCGCAAACTTTTTTCTCTGCTATCACACCACAACAATCAACACAAAAGACTTCTGTGATTGAATGTATGGGGATTTTCCCCCACTAACAAGCAAGCAATTAATTCTGCAGTGGATACCAGCTGAGTGTCCTCCAATTCAATTCTGACACTACCTATTTTAGACAACATTGGATCCCGCAGGTTGAGGACTCAGTCCCACCAGACTGCCCCTTGCAAGCTCCAGGTTGTTTTACCTGTGCTTCTTACCCATGGGCCATAAATATGGGCTCTCACAACCCTCTTCATACGTTTCATTAATTTGACAGAGCAGCTCATAAAACTCAAAGAAATACTTACTTACATTTGCCAGTTCATTGTAGAAGATGTTACAAAGAATGCAGTCATAGAGATGCATATGGTGAGGTATGGGAAGGAACGTGGAGGGTCAATGCCCTCCAAGGGTGCACCACCCTCCAGGAACCTCCACAAGTTCAGCTGTATGGAAGCGCTCTAAACTCTGTTCTCTTGGTCTTTTTATGGGGATTTCGCTGGACAGGCATGACTGAGAATTGTGATTGGACAAAAGGCATATGATCTAACATAACAGGCTGAGTGGGGAAACCAAGCAAGGTCTGTCTATTCAGATTCTTCTTGGCCTTTCTGTGCAGCATTCCTTCCTTCAGGGTATGGAGCAGGACCACTACTGAAATGAGGCTCTTATGACACCACAATCAGACAAGGTAGGTCACAGCCAGTTCCAAGATGGAAAGGCAGAGAAGATTAATGTTCTGCCTTTGGGAGAAAAGTAGCAGGTGAAAGGAAGGCATAGGAAAGTCAGAGAGAGAGATTCTCTTTTCTGAGGCCTGCATCTCTTTTCTGAGGCTAAAGGGGCACAATATTATAACAGAAGAGTGTGTCAAGGGCCATGGGAGTTATGAGCCAGGAACTGTGGACGAAAAACCAATATTTACATTATAATATCACAGGAGCATCTCTTTCACAATCAATAAAGTTTTATCAAGGTGTCTGCATTGAAGAAAAAAAAAGAGAGGACATTTTTCCCTAATAACAATTTCTTTTTAAGGCAATCACCTCAAACTTAACACAATTTTTTTCCAACCCCAAAAAATGTGTGAACAGCGTTTTGAAAACAACAGTAAAAATGAAAGTTCAATAGCTACCCATGACAGAGGTAAATCTCAGAAACATTATATTCATTATTAAAGGAAAGTTAGAGAAAAAGATGATTTCTTTTTCTGAAAACTAAACATTAATTTAAAAGCATATTTTATAGTCAGACCTACAGATGTGCTCAAATTATTTTAATGTTTATTTTTAAAAAATGTCTTTGAGTTGAAAAACAGGACAGTGTCATCTCTATAGGTGGGGAGAGGCAGTAGGATTAGCTGGGGCCGGAGGCTGCAGGTAAATTCAATGCTAATGGTGATCTTCCAGTTCAGTACTTGGTTAGGAGTAATAACGTTTTATTTGTATGCTTCATAATTGCTACATGTAGTATATACATTCTTTGCAAAGTGATATGATGAGGTTTTCACAGGGTTCTCTGATCCCAGAGATATTAAATTCAGATTTGGAACAGAGAATTAGAGGAGGCTCCAAGAGAGGATGATTTTTGAGATACTAGTAAAAGGCAAAAGCCTCTTCTATCTACCTGGAACTCAAACTCCTATTTCATTCTACTTCAATCCAGTCAAACTTCTCCTATCTATCAAAAGCTGTCTCCCCAAAGTATCAATAAAGTAACCATTCTAATAAGACAAAGCTGTTAATTGTTTGCTGTGGTAAGAGACACCATTACTCCAACAATCTTAGTGACATCTTAGACAGTGGAAGAATGACTTTGGGATATTTACTGAGATTCTGAAGTTTCCTGCAAAACTGGTCTTTCAATGTGGAATTGGGGTATGGGGAAGGCGTGATTGCATAAAGATCATGATTAGTAGTGCAGAACTGGTAAACACAGAAAGAGGAAGATTTTGGTGTAAGGGTTCACAGAATCTCGGAGGGTAAACTGTTGTTTGATACTTTCGATCGAAGACTTCAAGTTGCTGCAATAAGCAATAAAGTAATTTATCACATTTATTTTCCTGGAAAGAGCTTCCTGATATATTAAGGTTTTGTTGGTGAGGACAGTGGAATACCAAAGTCATGTCAGTATAGTTAGTAGGATGTGTAGATGATTTCAATTCTATTATTCCTTCTGTTGTTCAAAGACCTCATTAGTTATCCAGTGAGGAGAAAGAGATTAAATTTAGAATCAGAAATTTTACATCTGCTTCCTGGTTCTACCTTTGGCAACTTGGATGATTCACTGAACCTCTTTAAATTTCTATTTTGATACTTTCCTAACGAGGGTGGAGGATGGACTAAATTTCCCTTTAAGGATTAGCTCTGGAATTACATGTGGGAAGAGAATTCGTATTACATTGTAGGTTCACCCTAGGTTCCATCCACCTACCACCTGTAAACCACTCAGAAATTTAGCTCTGAATGCAGACACCTCTTCCAACTTGGTGTAATGTAGGCAAGTTTCACATTACAATGTTCAAACCTTTTAAAAGAATGATAAAAATTATGAAATAAAAAAAAATTCAGTCTACTTGAAACAAATTTTGGAGCAAAATTAATCCAGAAATTGATCTTAGAGTTAAATTCCACCTAGAATTTGGCATTTCTGCCAATAAACTCTGCTTATTCAGTATTGTAATTGACTGAAATTCTGTGTATCTCTCTTCTTGACTCTGTGTGTGTGTGTGTGTGTGTGTGTGTGTGTGTAGATGGCTTTAGCATTCAGAATGAGCTAATTCTGCTTCAGTCACGCTTGATGGGAACCGGTGATTCAACTGTTGCAAAACTTTGAAAGCATTCATTAATTCAGGCTTAATTAATGCAGAATGACAATTAAAACTTTTATGGAGTATATGTCATTAACATGAATACCATTCATTTATTATACTACAAAATATTGAGATGAATACAAATGAATTCCAATGACCAAAAAACTTGGAAAGTTACCCTAGTTGGATAGCTGTAGATATGTGCAATGTACCTCATGTTACTGAATGAGATTTGAAACTGCATTTTATAATCTATGATGAAAATGCAGAGAAAACGTATTTTTATTAATGGAATGATAGATTTTGTTACAAAATCAGCCTCTGGAAAAAAGACATAGACAATTTCTTTAACTTCTTGCTCAATAATTTATATGCCCTAAAAATGTTAGAATTCTAGATTCCCGATATTAAAAATTGTCTGTAATTTCAAGGATATTTAGTGTTTCTTGAACTCAAATATACGCTCTTTTGTTTTAAATGTACAGTTGTACATTCTAGAACTCAAACCTGCATTAGGTGAATGACTGAAATATGCCTGTTCATTTCAAAATTACATAGCTTCCTCAAATCCTAGGCTTATATACCAGGTTCCAGCACTCAGCAGAGCAAGTTTGCCATGGCAACTGCTGCGTCCTTTTTTAATATATAAAGCAACAGACTAACAAGAAAGAGCCATTCTCAGATGCTCTTCCAGTTTATATATAGCTAGGTTTTTGTTGTTATTTATTTCTAATGCATAATTTAGATACAGTGTCCAAAAACTTTGTTTTTGTTTGAAATTTGTAATCAGCATACCGATATTATGACCTTGATTAAGAATGGTGTACACAATTTTCACATTTTTTTTTATTGTGGCAAAATACACATAACATAAATTTATCAATTTAACCATTTTTAAATGTCAGTTTGGTGGCATTAAATACACTTGTATTGTTGTGCAGCCATCATCATCACCATCTTCTATCTCCATACTACTTTTCACCTGGTAAAACTGAAACTCTAAACCCAGTAAACAATAACTCCCCATTTTTCCCTCTCCCTAGCCCTTGGCAACAATCCTTGTACTTCTGTCTCTATGATTTTGCTTACTCCAAGTACTTCATATAAGTAGGATCATACAGTATTTGCCTTTTTGTAACTGATTTATTTCACTTAGCACATTGTTGTCAAGATTCATCTATGTTGTAACGTGTCAGTATTTTCTTCCTTTTTTTTAATTTATTTTTTATTTTTTATTATTATTATTATACTTTAAGTTCTAGGGTACATGTGCATAACGTGCAGGTTTGTTACATATGTATACTTGTGCCATGTTGCTGTGCTGCACCCATCAACTCATCAGCACCCATCAACTCGTCATTTACATCAGGTATAACTCCCAGTGCAATCCCTCCCCCCGCCCCCCTCCCCCCTCCCCATGATAGGCCCCGGTGTGTGAGGTTCCCCTTCCCGAGTCCAAGTGATCTCATTGTTCAGTTCCCACCTATGAGTGAGAACATGCGGTGTTTGGTTTTCTGTTCTTGTGATAGTTTGCTGAGAATGATGGTTTCCAGCTGCATCCATGTCCCTACAAAGGACACAAACTCATCCTATTTTATGGCTGCATAGTATTCCATGGTGTATATGTGCCACATTTTCTTAATCCAGTCTGTCACTGATGGACATTTGGGTTGATTCCAAGTCTTTGCTATAAAGCTTAATAATATTCCATTGTGTGTATATGCCTCATTTGGTTTATCCATTCACATGTTATGGACACTTGGGTTGCTTCCATATTTTAGTTATTGTGAATAATGTTGCTAGGAACATAGATGCACATATATCTCTTGAAGACTGAGTGGAATTGCTGCATCATCTGGTAATTCTATTTTTAATTTTTTGTGGAATAACCATACTGTTTTCCACAGCAGTGTTACCATTTTGTATTTCTACCAACAGTGCACAAGAGTTTCAATTTATTTGCACTGTCACCAACACTTGTTACTTTCTGCTCTTTTGATAGTAGTCATTCTAATGGGTGTGTGGTGGTATCTCATTGTAGTTTTCATTTCCATTTCCCTAATGATTAGGAATGTTGAGCATCTTCTCATGTGCTTCTTGCCGATTTGTGTATCTTCTTTGGAGAAATGTCTGTTCTGAAATATCTGGACAAGTCCTTTCTTCACTTTTTAATCAGGATGTTCATTTTTCTGTGCTGAGTTTAAAAGTCTGTTAGGTATTCTGGATATTAATCCCATATTAAATATATGATTTACATTTTTTCTCCATTTTCTGGTTTACCTTTCTATTCGATAATTCCCTTTCATGCCCAAAATTTTAAAAGTTTTCCCAGAGTCTAATTTTTTTATTATGTTGAAGTTCTTCCTTCTATACCTAACTTACGGAGAGTTTTTATTATGAAAGAATTTTAAATTTTGTTAAATGCTTTCTATGCATCTATTGAAATAATCATATAATTTTATGTTACGTTTGGTTAATGTGATGCATTAAAATAATTAACATTCTGTTAATGTTGTATGCCACATTTATTGATTTGTGTTATGTGTAGACATATTTGTAATTCAAGCATAAATCTCACTGGATCATGATGTAAGATAATTTTGGTGTGCTGTTGAGTTTGTTTTGCTACTATTTTGTTGAGGATTTTTGCCTATGTATACAAAAGTAATACTGGCCTTTAATTTTCTTTTCTTATAGCATCCTCTTCTGGCCTTGGTGTCAGGATAATGCTGGCAATGTAAAATATGTTTGGAAGTACCCTCTCCTCTTAGTTTCTTAGAACAGTTTGAAAAGCATTGATATTAATTCTTCTTTAAATATTTGCTAGAATTGGAAAACTCATAAATATATGCAAATTGAACAACACATATGTGCAGGGATGTATTGTTTAATTTGTACATATTTATGAGTTTTCCAGTTTTCATCCATTATTAATTTCTTCTTTTACACTATTGTAGTCAGAAAACATATTTGATATGATTTCAATCTTCTTACATTTATTAAGATGCATTTTGTGTCCTAACATATTATCTATCCCAGAGAATGTTCCACGTGCACACAAAAATATTATGTGTTCTGCTGCAGTTGGATGGAATGTTCTTTACACATCTGTTAGGTCCAGTTAATCTATAATATTGTTCAAGTCTTCTCTTTTCTAAGAATTTTCTTTCTAAATTATGTATTCATTGTTTGAAGTGGGGTATTGAAATCCTCTACTATTAGGGTATTGCTATTTCTCCTTTAATTTCTGTTAATGTTTGCTTTATTTATTTAGATGCATTGATCATGAATGCATACATATGTATATATTTATATCCTCTTGAAGTACTGACCTCTTTTATTATATAATGATTTATTTTTTCTTGTGACAGTTTTTTGCTTAATTTCTATTTTGTCTGTTATAACTATAAGCACTTCTATTCTCTTTTGGTTACTTTTTATATAGAATATCTTATCATCTTTTCACTAGTGTCCTCAAAACTAAAGTGTGTCTCCTATAGGAAGTATATAGCTGGACATTGGTTGCTGTTGCTATTTTTTAATCCATTCAGTTACTCTGCCTTTTGATTGGATAATTTGATCCATTTATGTTTAAAGTAATTATTAATAGATTAGGATTTATTATTGCCATTTCATTGTTTTTCTATTGTTTTATAGAGGCTTTGTTTCTTCCTTTTGCTGTGTGTGTGTGTGTGTGTGTATGTACGTGTTTGTGTGTGCGTGATTTGAGGATTTTGTTTGTAGCAGTATGCTTTGATTCTTTATCTTTTACATATTGACTACAGGGTTTTTTCTTTGTGGTTACTATGAGGTTTACATAAATATCTTACAGTTATAGCAGTCAATTTTAAGCTAATGACAACTTAACTTTGACCGAATACAAGAACTCTACATCTTAACTTCTCTCCTCAATTTCATGTAATTGATGTCACAATTGACATCTCTTTATATTGCATATCTGTTAAAAAGTATCATAGATACGATTTTTAATACATTTTATTTTAACTTTTGTATTAAATTGATTTATATACTACCACTATAATATTAGAATATTCCAAATTTGGCTATATTCTTATTTTTACAGGTAATTTTTTTACTTTCATATGCTTTCATGTGGTTAGTAAGCATCATTCTATTTTAACTTTAATTTCCTTTAACATTTCTTGTAAGTCAGGCCTAGTGATGTTGAACTCCCTCAACTTTTGTTTGCCTGTGAAGGTCTTTCTCTTTCCTTCATTTCTGAAGAATAGCTTCATTAAGTATAGTATTCTTGGTTGACTTCATTTTCTTTAGCACTTTAAATGTATTATCCTGGTTTTTACTGGCCTGCAAGGTTTCTGCTTAGAAATCCACTGATAGTATTGTTAGGGTTCCCTTTTATGTGATAAGACACTCTTTTCTTGCTGTTTCTAATATTCTCTCTGTCTTTTTAGAATTTGATTATGTGTCTCAGTTAAAATCTCTTTGTTTCTAGTCTATCCTGGGTTCTTCAGGTTTCTCACCAGATGTCCATTTTCATCTCCTGATCAGTAATGTTTTCTGTCATTATTTCTTTAAGTAAGCTTTTAGCCCCCTCCTTAGCCCCCTCTCAAAAGAATCTGAAATATCAGCTGAAATATCAGCTTCTTCTGATATTTCCATGATGTGAATATTGGTTTGCTTGATGGTGTCCAGTTACAGGTTTTCTCCATTCTTTTTCATTTGTGTTTCTTCTTGTTCCTCTGATTTGGTAATCCCAAATTACCTGTCTTAGAGCTCACTGATTCTTTCTTCTGCTTTCTCAAGTCTGCTGTTGAAACTCTGTTTATAATTTTTTAGCTCAGTCATTGTGTTCCTCAGCTGCATAATTTTTGTTAGGGTCTTTCATATGGTTTCTATCTCTTTGTTGAACTTCTAATTTTGTGCATGTATTATTTTCCTGTTTTCATTTAGTTGTGTGTCTTTGTTCATTTTTAGCTCACTGAGCTTCTTTAAGATAATACTGTTAATTCTTTGTCAGGAAGTTTGTAGAACTCCACTTTCTTGAGGTTGATTACTGGTGTTTTATTTTGTTTCTTTGGTGGTATTATGTTTCCCTGATTATTCATAATATTTGTGATCTTGCATTGGTAGCTACGTATTTGAAAAAAATAGGTACCTCTTCCAGTCTTTACAGACTGCCTTGGGCAGGGAAAGCCCTACTCCAGTAAGCTCATTCAGAGATTCTAGGCAGACTAACTGGCAGAGTCTATGGGTGGTTTTGTTGCTACATTCCTTGGGAAGACTGGCCTGGTACCTGGATCAGCAGGCAACTGGGCCTGGTGTCTGTGTCCACAGGGGCTGGCATAGTTCCTGGGTCCAGAGGGTATGTCTGGAGCCTGGGCCCATTACGGTAGACCTGGCATCTAATTGGCATGAGTGAACCTAGCACCAGGGTCCATGAAGGATATCATGTCATTGAGATGGGCCTTGGGCCTGAGTCCACAGGGCTGGATCTGGAAGCAGGTGCCGTGACGGCTGTCCTGGTGTCTGGGTGGGCTTGAAGTCTGTGTCCACAGAAGCATGCATAGATACTGGGGCCAGAGTTCAGCCTCGTGCTGAATTTACTGGAACAGCTCTGGTGCTGGAGTCTGCAGCAAAGTTAAGTGCTCACTTCTCCTTTCCCCATGCAAGCGTGTCTCTCATTATACTGCAGTGTGTGGGCTTGGGGAAGGAATAATGCAGATAATATAAGTCTATTCCTTCTACCCCCTTCAATGTGTCTTTTCTTAGTTCTATGCTGCACCTAGGTGCCATAATTTCTCATTTGGGTACTTTAGCTCTTGTAAAAGTGCTTTTGAGTATAGCTGGTTGTTCGTATTGATGTTTCTGTGAGGGATAAAATACTGAAAACTCTTATTATGCCATCTTAGGATGTCACTTATTTAATCTGTAAAACTTTTGAAGATAGGCCTGAGTTTTATATTTTCATATCCCATATAAATGGCAATAGATCTCACATATAGCACTTCTGTAGTGATGTCTGTAGAAAGAGCTAATAAAAAAAAACACTTACTCTTCATGAATGACCTTAGATGGAAAGACTTGAAATTTATTAATCTTTTTTTCTTTTACATTCAGTTAAATTCTATAAAAGTTTGTGTTGGCAACATACTATATTAGGGAGAACCAAGACAAATGGGATGATAATATTTGAGAAGATTGACATTTAAAAAATAAAACAAAATACACCAGAGGAAAATACATATGTGGAGGCAAGTAGAGTAAAATAGTTTGCAAATTGGTAGGATTCTAAAACTTAATGCACTGAAAGAACTAGAGATCTGTAAATTGGGTATGTGAGCAAGTAGGAGTAAAGTATAGAGTTGTATCACTGATTTTGTGGGTATAGGCTAGGGACGTCCTTTTTTTGGCTTGCTTCTTTGTTTTTTTGTTTTGTTTTGTTTAGATGAGTCTCATTCTATCTCCCATGCTGGAGTACCTCTTTTGAATGCTGTTTTAGCCCTGGTTCTGGAGAGGGTAGCTAGAGGAGCTGTCTAGGTGGGATCCAGAGGAAAGCATGAATAAGTAGAAGGTAAGGGAACATTGTATTTCCTTCTAGGTTGTTGATACTAGGCCTCCAGAGAAGTACAGTCTAATAATAAATCGTGTGTAATTCTCCTGAGTATTACTTTACTGAGTCATTCATTAACCTCAGATTTAATAGTATGGAGATGAGGAGTCATGTTGTATCACGGAAGCTGGCAAACTATGACCTGCCTGCCAAACACTACCTGTGGTAAACACCTAAGTAAAATGTTGTTAAAATACAGTCACACCTGTTAGTTCACATCTTGTCTCTGCTGCTTTTGTAATACTACAACAGTGGAGTTGAGTGGGAGTGAGCAAGACTGTGCGGCCTGTGAAGCCTGTAATCGCTATCTGGCATTTTACAGAAAAAGGTTGCTGGCCCCTGTTCTAGTCTTACATATTTCTCTTTTTTTTTTTTTTTTAGCAATGCAGATAAAATTCTCCAATCTCATAAAAGTGAGGAAATAATACTCAATTTCTAGTTCATATACTGTCTGATGTGTCAAATTCTGCAATCCCATAAAAGTGATGAAATAATAATTTCTAGTTCATATACTGTCTGATGCATTACTGTCTGTCAGATTGTTGACAAATACTAAATAGTTCATGAAAACTCTGTATTACATATAAGCAGCCACCAAAAACACATCCTATGCTATTTCACGTTGCCATTACAAGGTGTTCAGATAAAATTAAGATCATCCAGGTGCTGTGGCTCACACCTGTAATACCAGCACTTTGGGAGGCTGAGGCGGGCAGATCACCTGAGGTCAGGAGTTTCAGGCCAGTCTGGCCAACCTGGTGAAACTCCATCTCTACTAAAAATGCAAAAATTAGCTGGGTGTGGTGGCACACGCCTCTAATCCCAGCTGCTGGGGAGGCTGAGGTGGGAGAACTGCTTGAATCTGAGAGGCGGAGGTTGCAGTGAGCCAAGATGATGCCACTGCACTCCAGCCTAGGTGACAGAGCGAGACTACATCTCAAGAAAAAAGAAAAAAAAAAAAAGGAGAAGAAGAAGAAGATCACAGGGGATTTTTACATACCAAAGTAAGAATTCACAGTTCAGGCATTTTGAGAGGATAATTACCAATAGATAATTGATAATTATCTATTATTAAATTTATTAGTATTATTTTATATATTAAAGCAAGGTGTTCAAGTGTAATTTACTCATCCCAAATGTGATGCTTTTAGTGACAATGTTATTTTTATATTTTGTTTCATAGGAGCTTCTGTACTTTATATAATATTTATTTCAATTATAAATTTAAAGGACCTTCGTAAAAGTTCAGCAAATTTTCATGAAATAGTATTATATCCGTACTGCTTCAACTTCGGAACCTTCATTGTCATCTATATCATAAAGTTATTGTGAGGATTCAGTTAATGTATACAAGAGGCCAAAGACATTGAGGCAAACTATGTCATTCAATGTACAGTAGCTAATTTTTTTGCATTTTATTTTTGAGCAAACATGTTATATGGCAGAATAAATACACATAAGAAATGATATGTTCACTAGGAAAACAACTTTAGGGTATTTAGTTGGCTTCTAGAGAACAATTTCTAGGTGACGATTTCAAATCTAAAACTTAGCTTACTGTCTTTACTTGTTTCTATTTCTTTCTGAGGTAAATATGGAAAGTCACCTGTCCCTTGCAATAGGGCTAGAAGATTAAAATACGAAGCAAGATATGATTCTAAGTAGCACAGGAATATTAGTTCTTGAGAGCATGTAATTGACGTATGCTTTTGAAAGTTAGTGTTTTCAAACATCTGCAGTGTAATTCCTGCAGGGTACTGTCACAGTCTCTGTTTATTGCAGTGGCAAACTTGTTTACCAAATTCTCAAATTAAAAACAAGATGTTCTTGTGCAGGATTTCAGAGAATTGCAGTTCCTGTTTCAGCCTGAACCTCAGATTTTTCCACCCACATGGAGTTTGGAGAATCTTACAACATGAAGTTCAAAACAGAAACATTAATCGCCTCCACACTTTCATGCCTTGTTTTTCTCCACCACAAAAATGTTTACCCAGGCTGAAGTACTTTTTCTCCTGAGCCCAGACTTGATAATCACTTTCTCAATCTCTGCTTGTTAAATGGCTTCTTAAAATTCTTGGGTAAATATGGGTATGGTTGCATAAAAGAAAAATCACTTAAAGGATAAGCTGAAATTTTTAAGTGATAGTGCATAAAAGCCTTGTTATCTTTAAAGTTTGCCTTTTGGTGCATAGAGCCAAATAAATTGCCAAGGCAAAAATAAAAAGAAAGAAAATCTAGTCTCTGATTTAGTGCCCAAAAGTTTTTAATGCTTTGGGTCTTCTGGTTGCTCTAAGAAATTTTTGTGGCTTTGAAGCTTTTTATCAGGTTTTAATTTTATCCTTATATTTTGACTGATATTTCCATTAAATGAATTAGGGGATGTTTAATATGCCAACCGTATACTACGTAAAAGTATCGTCACTCAGGCCTACAAAGTGCCTAACAGCCAAACAGAATATTCACTGCAAGTGACCCATAGAATGTTACCTGGGAGAGTAATAAATATTCTTTCAGCATTCATCCAAGTAAATAAGCTCTGTAAGGAAAGAATGTTCAGAAGCAAAGTGCCCTTCACTGGAAAAGAGGTACCAATAAATATATAAGAAAAGAAGAGAAGATATGAAGATTTTAGATTGTCTGATGAGGAAGTGTTTATATGCAAAAGGAAAATGTAAAATATGATGACTGTCTCTTCTTGTATAATATTCCTTACATAAAAATAAATCTACTAGCCATTAATTTATTTTTCTAATGTAGAAATTAAGCTTGTGATTCATTATTTTCTAGTAGCCATTAATCAAGTATGACCATGTTCTGCCAACTCATCCTCTGGAAGAAGACTGTTCCCCAATAGGTCAACTTTCTCCAGGTCCCAGCTAATACAGCACCCATGCTGTGATGCCTTGGTTCTGAAACTCTTTAGCTGAATTATCTTGTCCCTCGGGCGACTTTTCCTATAGCACTATTAGAGCATGAATTACTCTATATTAGGTTTCACTTGTTCATCTTTCTTGCCATCAAGAAAGGAAGCATGTCAATGGTAGGAAATGTGTCACATTCATTTTAGTTTATCTTTTGCCCTACCTCAGGGCCCAGCACATGTCAGAACATCTCTTACATGAATCGACAAATGAATGAATATTATTCTGAACTCAATTTGGTAACATCACATGAATGTAGGAGAATATAAACAAATAAATGCAACTTGCCACAAATTGCAGTTGTTTATTCACTCACTCTGTTAAAAAAGAAAGAAAGAAAGAAAGAAAGAAAGAAAGAAAGAAAGAAAGAAAAGCACTAGAGTTTCCAGTATTGAGAGAGATGGACAACAAACAAGTAAATAAATAAATAAACATGCATTATATACATAGTGATACATATAGGAAGGTAAAGTGTAGGATGCTAAGAAATAGAAAAGCCTCGTGGACCTACTTAGATTTCAAGAACAAAGAAAGCCTCTCTGTGACTATAGTTAAGCTCAGACTTGAAGGAAGAGATGCATCAGGCACATAAAATCGGGGTAGGTAATGTTGGGTAGCGAATGAGCAGCTGGTGAAGAGTGGTGACGAGATGTGAATTTCAGTCATAATGTAGGGGATGATGGTTGATAGTTGGTATTTAGTTCAGACAGTTCAGCTTGGGACACGTGAAGTGTGGGGTTCTGGTAGCAATGCCAAGCAAGTAGGTGGCATGGGAGTTCAAAGGTAATGTCTGGGCTGGAGATAGTAATTTTGAATTCATTGGCATATAGAGGGCTCAGGACTAAGCCATCATTCTAAAGTAAACTTCGGTTTGGATGTGGATAAAAGCTCACATGCTGAGTACCTTCTTTGTGCTGCACACTGTGCTAGACGCCTAATATATATTAAATATCCTTACTCAATCCAGCTTTACTAAGGAGAGCTCATTGGTACCATGTTGCAAATTAGAAATTGGGGATTCAGAATGCTAAAGTAACTAGTCCAAGGTTACATTGCTGGTAAGTGCCAGAACTGGAAATTGAACACAAGTACATTAGTCCCAAGACACGTATGTCCATGTGCACAAGGTTCTGTCTCTGAAACTTTTATTCAATATTCTTTATGTGCCAGGTATTTTCATCTACATAACCTCACTTAATCCTTACAACAACTTTATAGGAATGCATTATTATCCAAGTTTTGCTGCTTAAGAAATCACAGTCACATAGGTCCAACGATTTATTTTAGGTCAGGTGGCTAGGTTTGGGTGAGCAGGATTCACACTTACGGTCCCTCACCTCCAGTGTGTCAAATTGCCTCTCTGGCGTTGAGAGGAGAATATTAAGATCTTGCAGGTGCATGTTTGCAATAGTAGGTGTCTATGCTGGGGACTGATGCAAAAGCTTCCTTGAGGTCCGAGGATTCAAATTAATCCCAAGGTTTTGTGGATTAGAACAATAGGGGAAAGCTATTTTGATTCCTTCTCTAAGAAGCAGTAGATTTGTCAGCACTCTTATTATTTGAGTGACACTAAAAATAAAAGTAGAATCTTTCCAGGAATCAATAGACAAATGAATCCAGTATCTAGGCCTCAGTACTCTGTAAAATGAGAAGTTTCGATTTAAAAGGTCCTAATGTTTTTCCCCATCCTGCCTTAAAATATATGCAACTCGGATATCTCTTACACACTTTCTTAATTTACTGGAGACAGCATTCTGTTCCAATTGTGCATGGAGCCTGCAGATGGGCACCAGACCAATTGCAAAACAATCACATGAATCAGGATTAGCACACCTTACCTGAAAACGACCCTGATTTCCAGATGACTCTATTCTCTTTGCCTGCTCAGAACATAATGTTCTGATGAGATGCACACAGCATTATGCAACTAATTTTGACTGTAATTATGGTTAATTTCACCCTCTTATTACTGCAAAAGCAATGCTCAAGTTCAAAAGACAAGACTTTAGCCTATGTCTATGCCACAGTTCTGTAAATTTCCAGCCCCATAATATGATGAGAGATTTTGCTTAAAGAGAGGTTTAATTACCTTAGAAGATCTCAGGAAACTGTCAGATGGCAGACATTGGTTCCCTGTTTCACTCAGAACAGCACAGAAGGATTTAAAAAGAGAGAAAGCAGAATATTATAGACAGTTGCTACCTAGCAGGATAGATAAATAATAAACTTGGCCCCTTTTCCAGCTAAACTGTAAAAATCATATAATCTCTCCCTTGACAGAGATACACCAACTCAGTCTGGCAGTCTTTGGATAGCCTTGAACTTAGGGTGACTGGCAAGGATAAATAAAAATTGCTTGTGGCGTGGATTGATCTATTGACCCTCATTCCAAAGCCTTGCTTAGAGCAAAGAGGAGATATTTTTATTAATGAAAAATAATGCAACTTTTCAAGGACCATTTTCATGCAGAGAGATCCTGATGTTGATCAAGTCAGAGGCTTCTGCAGAGGTATGCAGAGGAGATATTTGTAATAATACTTACATTTTAAAGTATATTTGAGATTGAAACTTAAAATGACTGAGATAAATATTAATACATTGTTTGGGTACATAACTGATTAAATTACTTTATCTCTTCTTTTGAGGATATCACATCCAAGTAGCACAGTTTTTACGGTGGTATTGTACTTAGAGTTGGGAATAGATGGGAGGACTCCCTTCCCTTTGATGCTTAGCCTCAGCTTACAGATAACTAATATGTAGACTGCCAAGAAACAGATTTTTAAGATTGTGTAAAAATGTACATATGGTGGTTTCTGAATGTAATCACTATTTAATATGCATATGCACTCTTGAACTGTTTTAGGCACCAGCTCCTTCTGTCAATCTTTTGTGACTTCTGCTTTCATAAGAGTTCCATTCTGGATCACCTTTGGCTTCATATTATATATCCATGGCATACATACTACTGCATTAGTTTCATCATGTATACAAATAGTTGTCATTTAAATTGTAATGAATGCACACAAAAGAAAAATCTTAAACAGTACATAGACTGCTGTTTATAATTAATGTTTATGGGAGTGGTATAGCAACATCACTATGCAGGACAGAGTTTAAGGACATCTGACTGTTATTTCATGGTCAGTAAGTGGTGGAGCTGTTACCAGGTGGAGCCTGGACATAGGTCTTTCTGGATCTCATGGTTTTAACCACTGTGATGCAATGTTTCTCATACAACATGTAATCAGAGCTCTACATCAAGATAAACACTGTCAATTTTCCTCCTGCTTTAATTTCAGTAACATTTATTTAACGCATACGTCACCAGACATAAATGTAGAGGGAATTCTCTTAAAACCCTCCAATGAGGCTTGCTTTCTTGCCCCATCAAAAGTGTTCTCAATAAGGACATTGATTACCTACATGTTGCTAAAGACCAAGATCATTTCTTAATTCCCATGTTACTTAAATTTGAAATCAGCATTTAACATAGTTTATTTGTCCATCCACCTTTCTTCACTTGGCTTTGTGGACAGCACACACTCCTGTTTTTCCTCTTACCTCACTGGTCACCCCTCAGTCTCCTCTACTGATGACTCCTCTTCTTCCAACCATTTAATGTTGGAGTGCTCAGAACTCAGAACTCAGCTATCTTATCTTCCTTATCTGCCTCACCTCTAAGTGTGTGTACATACCATTTATTTGTGAAATAGGTTCAAACATATACTTCCAACCCAAGCCTGTTTCCTGAATTCCAGACTTGATTATTTATCTGTCTGCTCGACATCCCCTCTTAGATGTAATTCAGACCTAAGTCCAAAACTGACTCTAATCACCCCAAACTTGTAGCCCTCATCATCTCAACCAATGGCAACACTTCCCTCCAGTCACTCAGGTCTTAAAGTAATCCTCTTGTATTCTCATCTTCTGCAAATGATCCGTCAGGAAATCATATTGGTTCTACTTTTAAATATACCCAGAATTCAAGCACTCGTTATCCTGTTGTCACCCTGGCCTAAGAAGTCATCATCTTTCACCTTCTCAGTCATCTTATAAAACTTAAGTCAGATCATGTTACACATCTGCTCAACATTTTGCAAGAGTGTTCATTTCTCTTAGAGTAAAAGCAAGACCATTATAAAGGTTGGCACAGACCTATGTTATCTGCTTTCCTCCTTCCCAACCCTAAGCCAGTTTTGCCCTCCTCTCCTACTACTCTCCTTGTTCATATGTCACTTGCCCTAGCCACACTGGTCTCCAAGCTATCTTCCAACATGCTGGGCATGTCTCTTTCCTAGGGCTTTTGATCTTCTTCTACTTGGCATCCTCTTACCCCAGACACTCTCTTGGCTTCTTTCCTCACCTTTTTTAACTTTCTTATCAAACCTCACCTTCTTACCCCTGATCTTCCTTACCCTGTTCTAAAATGACATTTTATTCTACAGCATTATTGCCTCTACTACAGTACATATTATAGTTGTTCATAAATAAGTTTACATTTTATTGCCTAAGATTCACAAAAACAAGGACCTTTGATTATCATTATTGCTTGTTGATGTAGTCAGGTACCCAGAACAGGCAAAGCAAATGTCTGTTCATTTATAAAATAATTCATTTTAAATACTGGCACTAGGTATTTGATGAAAGTTATTTATGATTTCTTAGCTTTTATAAATGGGAATGTTTTGGAGGGATCTTACCCCTTGAGAAGCCTATGAGACTTAGCTTGTAGATAACAATATTTTTCTAAAAAGTGAACCTTAAAATGAATAGTATTACATTATTGTTTGTTTATAAGAATAATGGCCACTGTTAGGGTTTCAAGATAAGATAAATTCGTCGAAATCCCATATATCTACCTCCACCTATTTTCCTGTCTTCAGAGTATCCTCATCTCATCTTATCATGCTGGGAATTTGATGAGATTGTATGCTCTTCATTCTCTTGTCAGCAAGAGTAGTTCTCATAAAATGGTATAATAGACTAATTTTTAAAGAAAGTATAAAATGCAGGTCAGGGTTAATTTTGTCTCCATTTCTGAAGCCATTCACTTTTAAAGGGGAATTGAGTGTGAACTATAGAGGCAGTACAAAGAGACTGTGGAGAAGGAAGGAGTCTTCCCTTCTAGGCAGAGTTAACTCTGCTTAGCTAGATAATCAAATCACCTTCTCCCAAGACCGATCCAGAAAAGCAGCATTTAAGAGAGCAAATAGACAAGTATTTGGGGCATTGTTGTTTACAACTTCATCTGGAATTCATGCAATATTTTTCTTTTATATGTAAATTTACACTGCTATGTCTCCTTGAAAAAATCATCTTGATGAAAGAAAATGAGTAGCCACCCATTCTAAGCAAGAGGGAAATGATGCTAGTTGGCAGTAGAAAGTTATCTAATGACAGAGAAAAAAGACCATGTCTCCTGAAAGATGCTTCATAACTTCCTTAAATCTATCACACTTTGGCAAGTGAACTCATAGTGCTGTTAACTGCCTGTCACCCAGGAACAACTGAAACATCAATTGAGATTAAAATTTTAGAAACTGTTCATATTCTAAGGAACACAAAAGCAGTTGCCACCTGTTCAGTAATGCAAAAAAGAACCTAACCCAAAGATAATAAATGCAAATGCATCTTAGCTCGTGTCCTAGCCAACTGATAACGTTTTTTTATGTGAATCTATCACCATGGTAACTACAGTATAGGAAGATTGTCCTATGTTCTCATTAGTGCAGAGATTTAAGAGCAAAACCAGAATCCTATTATTTATGTAGCAGTAATGAACATCAACAACTCAGGAAAGCAGTGTGCTTAGTCATGGATAACTTGTGTTCTACTAAATACTGAAACTTCTTTTTACCTTTCTTCTAAGCTTCATTCATAAATTTTAAGGAAGCGTCCCTTAAAATAAGGCACAGAGTTGGGATGTGTTTTATACAAATATATACATTTCAATTCAATACACACTTGTGAGTTTCTATCATGTTCCAGGAATCTTATCAAGTGCTGGGGATGCAGTGAAAAATGGCATGATCCTTCTCCTCAAGAAACTGAAAACACAGTGAGAGACTGATATGAATTTAATAATTATATTCCAATGTAATATTTTCACCAAGAAAAACATATCCATGATCTAGCAGTAGTACATGGGGAAGAGAAATTAACCAAAACATTAGAGATGGCTTCACAGAGGAGGACAAATATGATTATATTTTGAAGAATCTGTGGAGTTTTATTTGGTTTTGGGTGGGTTGCCTTTTAGTTTTGAAAAAGAGAAAAAGAAAAGAAAAGAAAGAAAGAAAGAAAGAAAGAAAGAAAGAAAGAAAGAAAGAAAGAAAGAAAGAAAGAAAGAAAGAAAGAAAGAAAGAAAGACAGAAAGAAAGAAAGAAAGAAAAGAGAGTGAGAGAAAGAAAGAGAAAGAAACAAAGAAAGAGAAAAGGAAGGAAGGAAGGAACGAAGGAAAGAGGGAGAGAGGGAGAAATGGAATGAAGGAAAGAAGGAAGGAAGGAAGGGAGGGAGGGAGAGAGGGAGGAAGGAAGGAAAGAAGGAAAGAAGGAAGGAAGGAAGGAATGAAAAAGAAAGAGGAAAAGGAAAGGAATGAAGGAAGAAAGAAAGTATGAGATAGGAGAGCCACAGAAGTCAAAACTAAAAGTTATGATAATGAAATAGGCATAGAGGTGCAGAACAACATTTACCGCATACCAATTATATGAAACAAAGTGTGCCAAGTATCTTGATATATCCAAAGATGAATGAAATGTATACCTTTTTTCACTCTTGCGTTTTACTATAAGAGATGTGGAAATAATTACTTTAAAAGATTCAGGCAATAGCATAGGGCAATAATAGTCAGAAATAAAAATATCAGTGGGACTATTATAAGCTGGAAAACAACCAGGGACAACAAGGATAGATAAGGCTGGTATACTAGAGTTAGAATGATAGTATCTGCTTAAGTCTAAGCTCTTGATCCTTTGGATTCCAAAGAGCCTTTCTGCCTGCTTTAGACACACACACACGCGCGTGCGCGCCCATGAACTCTTCCAAGCCCAGGAATTCCTTCTTAGCATCCACATTGCTGTCTTCTCGTTAAACATCTGATATTTTTGGACCTTCTTGCTCTTACATCTTAGTTCCCATTATTTTATTGTAGCACATGGATTTGAAGTTGACCCATTCCATGACCAAGTTCAGAGATCTCCAAGACTACTGATAGCTACGATCCCCATTTTATGTGCCATGACTAGCTCTAGGAGACACTACACTCTGGAAGGGAATTCTGGAACCTCTGCTAGAGCCCAGCAGTCATTCTGGGGACAAAGAATAACATGTACAGGAAGGAAACGTTATTTTGTACTCTCTTACAAAAATTGTTTGGTATAGTCTTGTTCTTTCATTTCATCTTTCCTTTCTTTTCAATGAAAATTTATTAATAACTTTTTTAAAAATAAAAATTTGCTCTCTCACAAAACTTAATGAATCAAAAACTCTGGAAGTATTTCCAGGTATGCATCTGAATATGATAAATGCTATGCAGATGATTCTCATGCCATAGAACACAAGAGTCCTACCTTAACAGCCACAATACATCATCCATTAAAACAACAATCACTAAGACTGAAACCTAAAACAATGTGAATGTTATCACATAGACTCACCAATTTATCTCAACTTTAGTTTCACATTTGAATCACTGCGAGTTTAAAATAAAACATACCAATGTTTTATTGTGATTATTTGATTTATGTTAAATCAGATTCTGCAGGATGACTTCTGGTTTTCACACTTTAAAGAGCTCTAATATGCAGTCAGGGTTGAGAACCGCATATCACTGGAACCTTTTGTTTTTTGAGTAGTCTAGTGATTAGCTGGGGACCTAATTTGAACTGACTTTTCAAGTGGGTCAGATACAGATATGGGAAGTTTGCATGGCCAGAATAGATGCTTTCAAGATAAATTGATTAAGAAACACATCTATCACAAAAGTTATTGGATAATTGGATGGGAATTTGTTAAAGTAGCCCAAATGGACTAAGAGAGGCAACAATGCTTTTATGTGCCAGGCAATGTTATTATATGAGTGATGCCCATCTTTTTAAATATGTAAGGCATATAAGAGACTATATAGAATAATGGAAATAACTTTTATTGAGAATACAGAAAACACTTTATAAACTTAATACTCTCTCTTCCTGTGACTTTGGGAAGTTATTTAATTATTACATTTCCATTTTTAAAAAGGAGGTGTTGAACTATGATAGCTAATTTTTTTTACCCCTAAAATACTAATTAAGCACAATCATCAAAAATATATATTTAGGTGTAAACTAATAGTATTGGATATGGTCCCTAAATTCTTGAACTTTTCAGAGTTTCCCATTGTCAAGTCATTCTGCATGCTAGTCTATTACAATTTCAGTTTTCCTGTTTCATTAGCCAGATTGTAATTTAAATTTGGCTGCTCAAATAGGAACTTAATTTAAATTCAATAAGACATTTATTACATAATATTCTATCCAAATGTCATCTAGTTATTTAAAACATATTTAATGAAGTTTGTCATACAAGTAATTACTGCAATATATTGCTTAAACTAGAAAATACGTACATGCAAATCATCTTTTAACATAGAATTATGGCAATTAGACTCACCTATTTACATTTACTTAAAAAGAATTTTATCATCTAGATATTAATTGACCAAACATATCAGTTTTTTGCCATTTAAAACTGGTATTTAAATAACTTTGTTACCAAAATCTGGTAGTACTATTAACATGCTATGTGGAGAGAAAATATGACACCGGACAGAGACTCTGGTTTTCAAGTAAAGTCAGAACAACCTAGATTCAAAGCCCTGATCTGATATTTACTAAGCAAGTAAACTTAAATAAGCAAGGCTGGTTCGACATATGCAAATCAATAAATGTAATCCAGCATATAAACAGAACCAAAGACAAAAACCACATGATTATCTCAATAGATGCAGAAAAGGCCTTTGACAAAATTCAACAGCCCTTCATGCTAAAAACTCTCAATAAATTCGGTATTGATGGAACGTATTTCAAAATAATAAGAGCTATTTATGACAAACCCACAGCCAGTATCATACTGAATGGGCAAAAACTGGAAGCATTCCCTTTGAAAACTGGCACAAGACAGGGATGCCCTCTCTCACCACTCCTATTCAACATAGTGTTGGAAGTTCTGGCAAGGGCAATCAGGCAAGAGAAAGAAATCAAGGGTATTCAGTTAGGAAAAGAAGAAGTCAAATTGTCCCTGTTTGCAGATGGCATGATTATATATTTAGAAAACCCCATCATCTCAGACCAAAATCTCCTTAAGATGATAAGCAACTTCAGCAAAGTCTCAGGATCAATGTGCAAAAATCACAAGCATTCTTATACACCAGTAACAGACAAACAGAGAGCCAAATCATGAATGAAATTCCATTCACAATTGCTCCAAAGAGAATAAAATACCTAGGAATCCAACTTACAAGGGATTTAAAGGACCTCTTCAAGGAGAACTACAAACCACTGCTCAGTGAAATAAAAGAGAACACAAACAAATGGAATAACATACCATCCTCATGGATAGGAAGAATCAATATTATGAAAATGGCCATACTGCCCAAGGTAATTTATAAATTCAATGCCATTCCCATCAAGCTATTAATGTCTTTCTTCACAGAATTGGAAAAAACTGCTTTAAAGTTCATATGGAACCAAAAAAGAGCCCTCATTGCCAAGACAATCCTAAGTCAAAAGAACAAAGCTGGAGGCATCACGCTACCTGACTTCAAACAATACTACAAGGCTACAGTAACCAAAACAGCATGGTACTGGTACCAAAACAGAGATATAGACCAATGGAACAGAACAGAGCCCTCAGAAATAATACCACACATCTACAGCCATCTGATCTTTGACAAACCTGAGAAAAACAAGAAATGGGGAAAGGATTCCCTATTTAATAAATGGTGCTGGGAAAATTGGCTAGCCATAAGTAGAAAGCTGAAACTGGATCCTTTCCTTACTCCTTATACAAAAATTAATTCAAGATGGATTAGAGACTTAAATGTTAGACCTAAAACCATAAAAACCCTAGAAGAAAACCTAGGTAATGCCATTCAGGACATAGGCATGGGCAAGGACTTCATGTCTAAAACACCAAAAGCAACGGCAACAAAAGCCAGAATTGACAAATGGGATCTAATCAAACTAAAGAGCTTCTGCACAGCAAAAGAAACGACCATGAGAGTGAACAGGCAGCCTACAGAATGGGAGAAAATTTTTGCAATCTACTCATCTGACAAAGGGCTACAAAGAACTCAAACAAATTTACAAGAACAAATTTACAAAGAACTCAAACAAATTTACAAGAAAAAAACAAACAACCCCATCAAAACGTGGGCAAAGGATATGAACAGACATTTCTCAAAAGAAGACATGCATACAGCCAACAGACACATGAAAAAATGCTCGTCATCACTGGCCATCAGAGAAATGCAAATCAAAACCACAATGAGATACCATCTCACACCAGTTAGAATGGCAATCATTAAAAAGTCAGGAAACAACAGGTGCTGGAGAGGATGTGGAGAAATAGGAACACTTTTACACTGTTGGTGGGATTGTAAACTGGTTCAACCATTGTGGAAAACAGTATGGTGATTCCTCAAGGATCTAGAACTAGAAATACCATATGACCCAGTCATCCCATTACTGAGTATATACCCAAAGGATTATAAATCATGCTGCTATAAAGATACATGTGCATGTATTTTTATTGCAGCACTATTCACCATTGCAAAGACTTGGAATCAACCCAAATGTCCATCAGTGACACACTGGATTAAGAAAATGTGGTACATATACACCATGGAATACTATGCAGCCATAAAAAAGGATGAGTTCGTGTCCTTTGTAGGGACATGGATGCAGCTGGAAACCATCATTCTCAGCACACTATTGCAAGAATAGAAAACCAAACACCACATGTTCTCACTCTTAGGTGGGAATTGAACAATGAGATCACTTGGACTCTGGAAGGGGAACATCACACACCAGGGCCTATTATGGGGAGGGGGGAGGGGGGAGGGATTGCATTGGGAGTTATACCCGACGTAAAGGATGAGTTGATGGGTGCTGATGAGTTGATGGGTGCAGCACACCAACAAGGCACAAGTATACGTACGTAACACACCTACACGTTGTGCACATGTACCCTAGAACTTAAAGTATAATAATAAAAACAAAATTCTTAAATCACCAAGTCTCGTTTTTCTTATCAATATATTACCTCCAGCCTTACAGAGTTGATAGTTGCATATTAAATAAAATATATGTAACATACCCAGCATACATAGTAGACCAAAAAAGGTGTGTAGTTTTTATTATTATTGTACAAAATCTACACTAAACAAAAACACGGCTAAACTTAAAGAAATAGCTCCCAGCCTTGCCAGCATCTATTCCTTCCTGACTTTTTAATAATCACCATTCTGACTGGCATGAGATGGTATCTCATTGTGATTCTGATTTGCATTTCTCTGATGATAAGTGATGTTGAGATACTTTTCCCGTTTGTCGGCCACGTAAATGTCTTCTTTTGAGAAGTGTGTTCATATCCTTTGCCAACTTTTTGATGGGGTTTTTTTTTTCTTGTAAATATGTTTAAGTTCCTTGTAAATTCTGGATATTAGGCCTTTGTCAGATTGGTAGATTGCAAAAATTTTCTCCCATTCTGTAGGCTGCCTGTTCACTCTGATGATAGTTTCTTTTGCTGACCAGAAGCTTTTTAGTTTAATTAGATCCCATTTGTCAATTTTGGCTTTTTTGCAATTGCTTTTGGTGTTTATGGTCATGAAGCTTTTGCCAATACCTATGTCCTGAATGGTATTGCCTAAGTTTCTTCTAGGGTTTTTATGGTTTTGGGTTTTACATTTAAGTCTTTGATCCAACTTGAGTTAATGTAAATTAGTTCAGCCACTGTAGAACACAGTGTGGTGATTCCTCAAGGATCTAGAACCAGAAATACCATTTGACCCAGGAATCCCATTACTGAGTATATGCCCAAAGGAATATAAATCATTCTACTACAAAGACACATGCACACGTATGTCTATTGTAGCACTATTAACAATAGCAAAGACATGGAACCAACCCAAATGCCCATCAATGATAAGCTGGATAAAGAAAATGTGGTACATATAGCATGGAATACTATGCAGCTGTAAAAAGGAATTAGATGATGTCCTTTGCAGGGACATGGATGAAGCTGGAAGCCATCATCCTCAGCAAACTAACACAGGAACAGAAAACCGAACACCCCATGTTCTCAATAATAAGTGAGAGTTTAACATTGAGAATACATGGACACAGAGAGGGGAACAGCACACACCAGGGCCTGTTGGGGGGCAGGGGTGAGGGGAGGGAACTAGAGGACGGGTCAATAGGTGCAGCAAACCACCATGGTACATGTATACCTATGTAACAAACCTGCACGTTCTGCACATGTATCCCATTTTTGTTTTAGAAGAAATAAAAATAAAAATAAAAAGCATATTAAGAAAGCTTATTAACTATTGAAAATAAAAAATAAAGAAAATAGCTGATTCATGATGATTAAAACATAATTTTTGGTGTATGTGCACTTGTGTGTGTGCTTCCTTCAGTTCATTTATTAATTACTTATAGTAAATACTCAAGGAATATTTGTTGATTGATTATTCAATCTGACTTATAAAAATCTTTGAGCTCATTACCCCATAGTGATATTTATTTATTTATTTATTTATTGAGACAGACTCTCACTTTGTTGCCCAGGCTGGAGTGCAGTGGTGTGATCTAGGCTCACTGCAACCTCCACCTCCCGGGTTCAAGTGATTCTCCTGCCTCAGCCTCCCAAATAGCTGGGATTACAAGTGTGTGCCACCACACCCCGCTAATTCTTCTATTTTTAGTAGAGATGGAGCTTCACCGTGTTGGCCAGGCTGGTCTTGAACCCTTGACCTTAGGTGATCTGCCCACCTCTGCCTCCCAAAGTGCTGGCATTACAGGGATGAGCCTCCATGCCCGGTCATGATATTTATAAAGTAATATTTCTCAATGCAAATAAAATTTCTACGTTGTTTTACAGTTTGGATTTTCATATAATAGTATTTCACAAAGTAAAATACAACTAGTATTTTTTCTTTTTTTTCCCTTTAAAGTACCAATGAACTATTTTTACTTATAATTTTAATTTCAAATTTCTAATTCATATCCATGGAAAATGCCTCTCTACAATTATTTTATATCTGAACACCTTTCCTGAATTACTTTTCTGAATCATTGAATTAGTTTATCATTCTCAGTGTATGGATGAGAGGCAGAAATTTCCTCAATTACTTTCTCATTCTCAGTGCATGAATGAGAGGCGAAAATGCTTTTTACCAGGTAGCCCCCTTTTCTCTGAAATCATAAATTCCTTTTTGGGGAATAAGAATTACATTGCTCTCCCCTACCACCACTATGAGACAGCATAGAGAAGACAAACAGAAAAGAAATAATTTGACTTCTGGAATCCAGTCACTAAAAACATAGGCAGATTAAAACTGAATGAAAAATCAAACATCTAATCAATTTCCTGCTTCATGTGAAGCATGATGTCAATTACCATATCCTGACACATTCTGTTTCAAAGAGTATCAAAATTCACTAATAACAGTTTTTATTAACTTCTGGTCAAATGAATATAGTTCATGCTGTTTGTTTATTCATATATCACAACTATATGGAGCCTTTACTAAACTATTAAGCTGTTACTATAATGTAAAGCAACTAGCCTAAGTTGGAGAGAGGTGGTTAGGTTTTGGAGGGAAGGAGCTGAAAACATAAGATCCAATATTTGCCCTTGTAGAATCTTGTGGTGGGGAAAAAGACCATGTAACTTCAGAAACACATATCAAGGGAAGAGATACATACAACAAAGACAAATGGTTTGTGTTTGGTCTAGTTGGAGCTCAGTGCTCATTTGTAGACTAGAGGAAGATGAAGCTTGTAAGGCAATTTGAAACCAGGCTGTGTAATCCCTTAAATAACTCACAGTTAAAAGGCCCAGCCTTCAAGAATAGGCCTTAGTAATCAGAAGAAATTACCCTAAGTATAATTAAGTGCAGAAAGAAACATATCCTTCTTCCTGTAGATAAGGCAACTGACTGACCTTCAGCATTTTGCAATACTTAATATAGAAGTTACACACTAACTCAGGCAAACATGCAAACTTCATGCCTGCATATAGCTTGAAATAATCCTGAGCTTTTTGTTATTTCTAGAATTCAGTTCGTTCATATGTCTGTAATGCCAATAATTGCATTTCTAGAATTCAGTGTTTACTTTTTAAAAATGAAATAGCTTTCCATATTATTCTGATGTATGTAGGCCAAAGACTGGTATTTGGGAAATGCCAGTTTTTTATATACACATATGTATACATTTCACACACACGACAGTGTAAACACATACATAAGACTTGAATAGATAATTACTGAAAGTATAAAACTGTATCTGGAATTCCTGGAAGTAAATAATTTTTCTAGAAATGATTTAATAATAATGCCTACAAGAGCTGTGTCCCCCAGGAATGTTATGTATCAAATTTCAAATACTTTATTATCCACTAATTCTTAGGCATTTGACAATCTTCTGATTAAATCTTTCTCTTTCTCTCCTTTTGGGGGAATCTAAATCAAAATATTGACAGAAACAATTTCAGAAGGGAAAATGGAAAAATACATAGGATAGTCAAAGTTGCATGCATGTCTGTGCATTTGCATGATTTACATTTTACTTAACTTGTGTGGTATAAAATAAGTAAGAATTTCAAGCACCTTTTTACTCCAAACTATATGATTTTGGCAAGGAGAGAAAAAAGATTTTACCACATAAAGTAGTAATGTTTTATTTGGTAATATTTTATGTTATCATGTAACCATTCACAGTATAATTGCATAGACTCCTGTAATAACTTCCTCAGGACAAAAAAAAGTAATTACTGAATCAGATTAAAAGCACCTGATCCTTAAGCATCCTTAAGAATAAACACATAAGCTACTAGTTATATATCTATATTAATTCATCCATTTGTTCTTTCAACAAACATGTAACCAGGGACTCTCATGTGCAGGAATTATTACATAGGCCAAGTCTGTAATGAAGGGAGACATGGGCCATAAAGTTCAGCAACTGATAAATAGAAAATACTAGATTCAAGAAAACCAAGGAAGAGTCTATGGGACAACAGGATGGCTTGGCTATAACTACAAAGATTCTAGGTCTCCACTGCAGGCCTACCACTCTCAATTAAAAACAAGAAAGCAAGCAGAGCACACAAAAAAATAAGTATGTGAGGTGACGTGTATATTAATAGCTTGATTCAATCAGTGTATAATGTATCTTTATGTCTAACCTCACATCATGCTCCATAAATACATACAATTATTATTTGTCAATTAAAATAAAAAACAAAAACAAAAACAAAAGCCCCAACAAGGAAACACACAGAAGACAGTAAACTAGATATTATATGGTGTTGGACAAATGATTCAACGCTTCTACTTCCTCAGTTTCCTTGTCCGCTAAATTATAAAATATCCCTTAATTCACAGTTGTAAGAGGGATAAAATTGGATACTGCACATGAAAGCAGCTTGTAAATGATGAAATATTCCTCAAATATAGATTGTCATTTCCGTTCCTGTTTCATCGTCAAAATTGGTATTTAGGAGCTCAAGGGACCAAGCCTGAGCAGGCATCAGGTATGTAGAAGAAATTACCCTTTGTAAGACAAGCTGAAACAAAGTTCTGTTTTGGTGAGAGCAGAAAGGTGTGCAGCATTGTGAGGAAGGACATATAGATGACAATAATTCTTATCATGGTAGAAAATAAGTATTCATAAGGCAATATAGAAGCAGAAGGCTGAATCCGTTTATCAAACTTTTTGTTTCTTTATCAATAGCGACTTGGAAGATCTATCAGTTTGTCAGTGCATTCACTGAACTAAATGCATAAAATCCTCCCTTCAGACATAACAAAAGCATGAACAAAATCAGTATTCTGGCAGTATTAGTGGCATTCGACTTGACAAGCTGTGTGGGAAGCTACTTGTCAAGGCCCCGAGATAATGAAAATGGCTTTCTTCACATTACAAAGATATTACTTATCTCCTATAGTTTGAAAAGCTATAAAAATTCTCACACTTTTCCTATTTACATTCTAATCTTCAACATACGTTTAAGTGCATGACATTTTGTTTCTGCTATTCTTGCCAGAATATAGGAAAGGACGTGTGGGTTGCTGTTACTTTTCGTTTCAGGAACAAGTCAAAACGTGGTTGCCTGTAACTTTAAAATACTTTGTAAAACTTTAAACTTCTTAGTTGTGACTGTTGAGCACGTCTTCCTCAGCCTGGAGACGATGATAATACATTTCAGGTGTTTACTATGACACTGATAAGGAGGCTTCCAGATACCAGACTTCTATGACAGCAGAGTCTCGCCAGGAACAGGGGTGGAAAAGGGCACCTGCTGGTTTATTTGAAAGTAAGCAGCCTAAGAAACAAAGTGTAGTTAATGTTTTTTAAAAGCAAGATCAAAGGAATGGACCCATGAAAGAGACTTTATACTTAGTGTCTTTTGGAGTATATTCCTTTTTTTAGAGGAAGGCTTTTTGTTTCACATGACTACCATTTCTTTTTTTTTTTTTTTTTAATGATCTTTTTTTTGTTCTTTATTCTATTAATGTGGTATTACAGTAATGAGTTTTGGGATGTTAAACTGACATTAAATGCCTGGTATAAATCCCACTTGGTCATAGTGTATAATTCTTTTATTTTTCAATTTTGAAAAAAAAACAATTTTGTTGAGATATAATTCGCATATTAAAATGCACACATTTTATGTGCACATTTGATAACTTTTGGCATATTTATACACCTTAAATCTTCAGGCAATATAATTGTGAAATAATCAATATATAGAACATTTCTATCATCCTAAAAACTTCCCTGTGCCCTTATTTAATTTTCCATGCACTTCTGGTCCTAAGTATCCACTGATGTGCTTTCTGTCATAATAGATTTTTCTTTTTTTATACTTTCATGTCAATGAAGTCATATATTATGTACTCTTTTGTGTCTAGTTCCTTTCAGAACAACATAGAATGTTGAGATTCATTCATGTCGTTGTACATGGCTGCCATTTCTATGTGAGTGAGAAGTGCATTGTATGAAAGAATATCATTTAGCTCAGTGCATCCCAGTTAATCTTTCTACAAATTGCTACTGTTTCTTAATGTTCCAAGCTGTGAAAATCATTGACAGAAATGAATACATAAGTAAAGAAATTTTCAAAATGATCATTTAATAAGTCTTATTTAACTCTATCCATTTTCTGCAACAAAAGTAAACTTAGTCATGAATGCACTAAGGTTTTACTAATGTAACTACATCTTATTAGATGCTCAGTAAGTGCCAGCTAACTCAATACATTATTTGTCTTTTCTTATTGCTGCATTGAATCCTCAAAACATACATTTGGGGTAGCACAAGATAAGGACCTAGGAATTCAGGACAGAGTAATGCAACTTCCTAATAGTGGACTAGTAATTTGAACCTAGGTTGCACTGACAACAAAGACAAAACCACAACACATTAAGCATCTGTATGGACTTATAAGAAGATTATAGCAAATTCTGTTGACATTATTCTGCATAGCATACAACTTTTTAAACAGCAAATCATATAGATGAATCTAAGTCCTTTAAAGTTATCAATATTAGTTAGAATTTTAAAATTTACATTGATATCTAGACATATATACATATATATGATTTAAACAAATACAGATAAATCTTATATTCTTTTGCAATATCCATTCTTCTTCCTTTCACAGAGACCGTGATTATTAGTGTAGTATGTCGTGTTCCAGTCCATTGTTGTATTTTTAATCCATAACCAATTAAAGCATATTTGTACATGCATTTAGAAATATTTACATAAATATCCTATATTTTCCTGTTTTTGTTTTGTAACTTTGTTTTAAAATTTTTATTTCACCTTATATTTCTGAGATTTATCCATACCATAATTATTTTAACTGTTTTATAGTTAATACTGCATGGTGTAAACACTCCACTAAAATTTTTTTCATTTCTTTATTGATAGCCCTTTCCGTTTTTCCTGTTATATTTATACTATTGATTTCTAGTTTGCTTTTATTGTGGTTGGAGAGATACTCTTTTGAGGTTTTTTTTCATGACCCAGTGCATGACAAATTTTTGTATATGTTTGGTGTGAATACTAAAATAATGTGTATTCTGCTGTCGGTAGAGTGTTTCATAAATGTCACTTAGATCCTGTTGTTTGATGGTGTTTAATTACTTTACATCTTTCCTGATTATATGTTTGTTACATAAATTGTTGAATGGGAAAAGTTGAAGTCTCCAACTATAATTGTAGATTTTTTAGATCTCTACTTTCAGTTCTATTAATTTTTGTTTCATGCATTTGGTAGCTCTAGTATCTGTACATACACATTTAGGATTACAATGTCCTCTAGGTGAACTGACACCTTTATTATTATGGTCTATCCCTCTTCTGTCTTTGGTAACTTTCTTTGCTCTGGAGTCAACTTTATCCATTATTAATACAGTTTCTGCTTTCCTTTGATCAAGTTGTGTGGCATATTTTTTCCAATCCTTTAATTTTAGCCTACCTACGTTGCTATATTTTAAGTGAATTTCCTCAAGATCACATACAGTTGGGTGATTTTTTTCAATTTACTTTGTAAATATCTGTCTTTCAATTGGTATAATTAAATGATTTACATTTAATGTAATTATTGATATGTTAGGGCTTACTCTGCCATATTTTTTTCTTTCTGTTTTTCTCTTCTGTTTTCTTCTTGCTGCTTTACTCTAGATTACTTCAACATTTTATAATTTTATTTTTCATTTATTTATATTGCTTTCAAGTGTATCTCTTTTCATAAGATTTTTAGGTTTCCCACTTGGCATCTACTGACACCTAAGGAAGGGTGGGATGGAAGTTCCATGTCCCTATGTTCCAGGTCTCCACTGACACTGTGGTCAAGGTGGCTTCCTTATCACCACCTTGACTTTCTACCAGGTCACCTGTGCCACCATCCGATGTTGGAGTGCGAGAGTCACATCATATTGAGGTGGTGATGGAATTCCAGTCTCCCCATATGGTCTTGGTCTCCACTAACACTGGAGAAAGTGGATGTTCCTTTGTTATTGGCTTGCAGAGACTTAAATTTTGGCTTCTACTTGACCTTCTCTTATACCAACTTGATAGAGTGTTGGGGTCTCATTACAACTTCCTCAAGGTGGAAGTCTAGACTCCCCACTTGGCCTTTGACAGTTAGAATATAGATGAGGCCATAGCTTTTTCAGTGATGTTTAGTTAAAGTAGGGTGGTTATTATCTAGATGTTTTCAGTCTTGCTAGGCTTCTCTATTCCTAGTTCTTTGTCTTAAAAAAAGTAGGCTTTTGTTGGGATTTTATTTATTTATTTATTTATTGTGATCTGTGCCTGTTGGTATGTCCGGATTGCTGGCTTCTTCAGCTCAAAGTCTGGAATATATGAGGCAAAAGAGAAAACCTGGATAATTTATCACCATTTCTGTCTTCATCAGCTCAGGCTGATGTAACAGAATATTATAAACAAGGTGGCTTAAACAACCAACGTTTATTTCCCACGGTTCTGAAGACTGAAAGCCTGAGATCAAGGTGTCAGCATGGTTGAGTTCTTGCTGAATGCCTGCTTCCCGGTTGACAGGTGGCTGCTTTCTCACTGCGTCTTCACATGATTGAGAGCAGACAGAAACAGCGAGGTCTTTTATGTCTCTTCTTAGAAGGGCAGTAATCCTATCGTGACAGTTCCACCTTCGTGATTTCATTACCGCTCAAAGTTCTCATCTCCAACTACTATCAAGTTGGGGATTAGATAATAATATATGAAAGTGGGATGTGGGGGGTACAAACATTCAGTCCATAGCAATTTCTGTCCTCAGGTCCTGAGGTGCCTAGCTAAGCTGTCTTCTTCCTTCTACCTTTTAGATTCCTTATAAGTTTCTTTTATATGTAACTCCCAGGGTACTTAATTGTATTTAGCAGGATAAAAAGGGAAAAGTCCATCTATTCTATCTTCATAGAGGTGAAAGTTCTAATTTACATGTATGTATTTGCCATTTGTATGGCAAATGTTTGGTGAAATGTTCAAATCTTTTGTCCATTTTTTAATTTGTTAGTGTTCCATTGTTTATTTTTTGAGAATTCATTATATAATCTGAATACAAGTTCTTTGTCTTATATATGGTAGCAAATTTTCTCTCAGTCTGTGACTTATCTTTTCATTCTCTTAGGAGTACTTTTTGAATTGCAGAAGTTTTATGCGTCAATGAAATTCAATTTTCAATTTGCTTTTTATGTATTATACTTTTGGTGTTGTATTAAAGAAATCTTTGGCCGGGCGCGGTGGCTCAAGCCTGTAATCCCAGCACTTTGGGAGGCCGAGACGGGCGGATCACGAGGTCAGGAGATCGAGACCATCCTGGCTAACATGGTGAAACCCCGTCTCTACTAAAAAATACAAAAAACTAGCCGGGCGCGGTGGCGGGCGCCTGTAGTCCCAGCTACTCGGAAGGCTGAGGCAGGAGAATGGCGTGAACCCGGGAGGCGGAGCTTGCAGTGAGCTGAGATCCGGCCACTGCACTCCAGCCTGGGCGGCAGAGCGAGACTCCGTCTCAAAAAAAAAAAAAAGAAATCTTTGCCTAATTTAAGTTCAGGCTAATTTTGTCTTATTCATAGAAACTTTATAGTTTTAGATTTTGTGTTTAGCTCTATTATTTATTTTGAGTTTACTTTTTGATATGGAATGAGTTATAAGTTGAGTTTCATTATTTCATATTGACATGCAAGTAGTCCAGCACTATATCTATTTTCATTTTTTCAAAAGTCAGTTGCCCGGAAATGCCAGTCTACTTCTGAACTCTCAATTCTGTTTCATTAATCTATTTTTCTATCTTGATGCCAATACCACACTATTTTTTATTATCTACTTTATAATAAACTTTGAAATCAGTTGTTAGCTAGTCAACATTGTTGTTTTTCAAAATTGTTTTGACTATTCTTTGTCGTTCATATTTTCATATGAAATTTAGAATTAAATTGTCTGTAATTTTAGTTACCACTTTTTATATACATAAACAGACACATATGCATATACAAAGACAAACATACACAATCACAGAAAAAAAGGAAGTTTAATTTATATTTATCATCAGTATAAAATTGTTTCTTTGTTTACTATTGCACCTTGAATTCGACTCTTCTTTTCTGGGTTTATTTTCCTTTTTACAGATATAAGTCTTTCAGTAGTTCTTTCTGTGACAGTCTATTTTTTTTATAAACTATCCTAGTACTTAAATAACAGAATATGTTTTTATTCATTCTCAAAATGTAATTTTGCTTTATATAGAATTTGATGTTGATGGCTAATTTTAATTAGCATTTTGAAGATACTTTTCACTCTTTTTTGGAGATGTTTGTTACAAGCAGGATGTCTACTTAATCCAATATCATCAGGGTCTAGAACCCACACAGCAATTTGAATAGGAAATATTTAATATATAGAATCCTTAACTACCACAGAAACTGGGGATATCAAATACTTGAATGATGAGAAGTAAAGCAGAGTATAAAAAGTATGGGCATCACAAATGTAAGGCAGATTTGCTAATGCTGGGGCTGAGAGAAGCACTCAACAAAGAGACTTTCCTTTACCCCCAGGGTTGAGATCCAGATTTTGTTGAACTGGGCACACTATTGACTCACTGTATGACAGATGTTTTGATGGTGTCATGCTGGTAGAACTTGCCAGAAATTTATCCTCTAAGATGCAGAAGAAAGCTGTTCATGGGGAGTTACAGCATCAGAGACACTCTGCTATGAACCATCTGTATAGTAAAGATTTAACCTTACCAAAGAGAAGTCTGGCCTTTACCTTTGGCTTACGGCACACATTTTCTAAAATTTGGAATGTTCTGCCTGAAGAAAGTATCTTACCACATTTGATAGTCTAACAATGTGATTTATAGTAGAAACTTTGGGCCATGTGGTATCAGCTTGACTTCTGGGGAAGCTAAAAACTAAGGTGGTTAACTATGTCTCCGTTACTATGCTGCAATAAAATCTGCAGACACCAAGGCTTGGGTGAACTTTCCCAGTTGGCAATTTTCCCAGCATATTTGCACATATCATTGCTAGGAGAAGTTAACACGGACATAACTTCACTGGGAAATGACAACTGGAAACTCTGGTTCATGTATCTCTTCCCTTCCTTGGCTGATTTTAATCTATGTTCTTTTGCTATTGTACCTCATGTATTAGTCCACTCAGCCTTCTGTAAGAGAAAGCCATAAACTGTGTAGCTTAGAGACAACAAAACTTTATTTCTCACAGTTTTGGTGGCTGGGAAGTTCAAGATCAAGGGCCGTCATATTCAATGACTGGTGAGGGCTCAGTCACTGAGTCATAGATGGAGGACTGTCTTCTCACCATGTCCTCACAAGGTGGAAGGGGTGAGGGATCTCTCTAGAGCCTCTTTTATAATAGCACTAATCCACTCAGGAGGGCTCTACCTCATAACCTAATCACATTCCAAATTCTGTACCTCCTAATACCATCACATTTGGAGATCAGGATTCCAACATATGAATTATAGGCAGACAAACATTCAGTCGATGGCAAATCATAATTAGTGTAACAGCTTTCAGTGAGTTTTGAGTCCTTCTAGTGAATTATAAAACTAATGGTAGTATTGGAGACTTCCAAACTTGCAATTTGTGTAAAAAGTAAAGGTAAAGGATCTTGTAAATTGTTCCCTGATTTTTCATCACCCAAGAGGGATGCCAAAAGAAGCTGCTGGCTGCTGGGTGCTGCTGACAACTGGATACTACAGAAGCTGGGTGTTGGTGAAGCCATCTGTAACACAGAAACCCAGTACTGGAGAAGCTGCCTTCACTGCACTACAAAACCTGGGATCTGGGCAGGGAAGCTGTTGTTGCAGGAGTCATATTCTGGTGAAGTAACCTGTGTTTGTAGCAGTAGCTGGCTATGTACTGTCTGATATGAGAGTACACGGAACTCAAAATGAAAACCACTACTTTTTGCTGTCTCTCCAGTATCCCTTACTGACAAACTTTAGCATCATTCCAGTGGACAAAGGAAAAAATGTAAAGGATCAATCTATGTTTTTGCATAGCAGATAATACAGGGTAAATTTGGAGCTGAGCAACCATAAACAGATAGCTGTCATTTTAAGATTTTAATTTCTATCCAGAGTATGCATTTGTTTTCTTTGATTTAAGTTTCTAGTTTTTTAAAAAATAATCTACTGTTTTACTATAATGTTTCTAGGTTCCTCAATCCTACCTTCTTTCCTTCTTTTCTTCCTTATTGACTCTTGGCTGGCACATGATGGGAAGTTCAATCTAAGGATACACGCTTTCATTTAACTCAAAAAATACATGGGCATTATCCTTTTACTTCAATCTTATTCTTTCTATTTATTTCTTCTAGGACTGCATTAGAAGGATTTAAAGTTTCTCTATTTTCAACATCTCTTAAGTTTTCATTTATTTTTTCTAATTTCTTAATCTCTCTGTGATACATTTTGAGAATTTTTCTCAGTTCTTTCTTGATTCCAAGTACATTTTTTTCTTCCTATGAGCTAGTCTACTATATGTAGTCGAGCAATACTTTTAGTCTATTTTTAGTTTAACTTTGAATTGGTTCATTTTTAAATCACCTACTCATATTTATACATCTAGTTTTGTTGTCTTGAATGCCAGTCCTTATTCTCCCATTAGAAATTTTAAAAATACAACATATTCACTTTTTGGTTTAAGCTTGTAAAATTATTGCTGTGGAATGTTTGTAGAGCATTTTTCTTTCTTATGTGCTCCATTATTTTTGCTCTAGTGTTGAGTTTAAAATGCTTTTTATTTTTTAGTGTTAAACCTTTGTTCAAGATAATTACTGATATGCTTCAGTCTTAACTCATGGAAGCTGATGTTATGAACAAGCTCCTATTATGGTTTAAAATTTAGTTTGAACTTCCAATTCCAAGTGCAGAGCAGTATTTTTCAATCTTCTTTTTTCCCCCATAGACAAATCAATTAATTCGAATGCATGTGAGAAACACTAGTAATCAAATATCTAAAGTTTCTTTATGAAGAAGAGAATGCAGCTGAGATTATTTTCTACTTTACCTTTTCATCTTATCTCTAGCAAATTCTAAATTCACATCCTCCTATGCATTATAGTTCTAAGGAAGAAAGCTTGTGAGCTATTGTCTAAAGATGCTTGAGTATTTTGTAAAAAAGGTTTACTAAATATGTATATATGTTTAGTATATTGACATAACTGAAACATTCTGAAATCCCTGGATAACAGGCATCACATTGAAATATGTGCAGAGAATTATTCCTAGGGAATCATTTCAAGACAGGCAATTTTTCAGATGTAAAGTGTGCAATTTAAAATTAAGTGTTGAGGGACTAGATGTGCACAGATATTTACAGAAGATTTTGCATATGATATTACAGAAGAGTTTCTAGAAGATTTTAATGAAGCCATATTTCTCAGTGTTACATATTAGAGAAGGGAGAATTGCAGAAAAAAATTATTAGTTGCCAAAATGGCATGACCTAAATATTTAAAGGAAAAATTAAGCTTTTATTGAATCTATTACATTGGTTTGTTTTCCCATTGCTGCTTTGTATGAACATTGTATAAATGATTCTGCAGTCTGTTTACTTAGAAAAGCTGATGGTAAACATGTACTGTTATATAGCCTTGGGACAAGATAAAGAGACAGGTGCTTCTTTTGTCTGACAAAGAGGGAAGCTTAGTATCAGTTTGAGAACTCTCACGTAATAAAAAGAGACACATTTGGTCATTAAGTATGAGACTCCTAACTAGAAGGTTAGTTTCAACTGGTAAATTTTTAAAAAACGGAATTTAGATACCAGTTTCATAATTTTCTAGTCTAAGTGATGATCCTTGTATTGGACCAGTGTAATAGCTTCCTGACGGTTCTCCCTGTTATGGTGTGTATTCTTTCATAATTGTGTCATCCCTCTTCCAAGAAAAATACTATACAGAATTGGGTGTTTACTGTCACAGTTTCATGCATTTATTGATAATTTGCTATACCTACATGGACACCTATGTTAGATGTAGTTTTGCTAGATATGTTTTAAAATTTGATATGTGAAGCTTGTTTTTTTCTTAATAGTACACTCGTGAGGTACATTTATGGTGACCCATAAAAGTTTACCTTTAAAATTTTCATTTTTCTCTCATATAATATTATTTTTATGAGTATAACATAGTTTATTCCCATCCATGATGTTTCTTTACTGTCAACAATGCTGCAATGATTATTCTTATTCATATGCTTCTTTGTACTTATGCAAGAGTTTCTATTCATATATACTTAGAAATAAAACTGCTGAGGGGCAGCATGTGTATATCTTAAATTTACCTGATCTTGCAAAATTGCTCTCTAAAGTGGTTTTACCAATTTTCTTCTGACAGTAATATATGAGTTCCATTACTCCACATCCTAACTAAACTGTATTATTGTCAGATATTTTAAGTTTTGCTAACCTGATGGGGACAAAAATGTAATCTCACTGTGGTTTAACTGAATCTCCTTGAATATTAATGGATAACATCTAATATAAATGGATAACCTGTTTATTGGCCATTTTGTTTTTCTCTTCCATGAACATCTGTTTAAGAGTTTTTGAGCTTTCTTTTACTAACTTATTTTTAGAATTTTAAAAATATTTTTCTCCTTGTTTGAGACTTTTCTTTATGCATTTTATAATATCTCTTGATGCAAAAATGTTCTAATTTAAATATCAATTTTTCCAATTCTTTATTTTATTTTAATGCTTTCTGTATGTTGTTTTCTAAGGTACTCTGAGGTTAGATAAGTATATTCATGTGTTTTCATTTGAAGGAAAAAAAGTTTTAATCTCTCCTTTTATTTCCTTTTAATCCCACTGGTATGGATATGTATGTGTTTGTGAGTGTGTGTGTGGAATTCAAATACATATATTTTCTATTATAGCATTCAGTGAATATTTACTGAAAGAGTAAAATGAATCCTAACATTTCATTTTTACTTAATTATTGATTCACCTTTGTAAATATGTCATCCTTGCCCAAAAGGTAGAAGTTGCTCTTCAATTACTACAATTTTAGTATATCACAAGTAAAATTTAGAAATGGAGTAAAACACACACATATTAAATGTGGGTGAGCATTTCTAACATCATCTTGAAAAATGGATGAATAATATTTTAGTCAGAAAAACCATGTTTATTCAAAATATTTTATCTAATCAGAATTATCATAACAACATAAAATGTAGAAACATTGCAACTTAGACCATTTCCCCCCACCTTCTGGATGTCCATTAAAAATTGCTTCAGTCATGCATTGTTTTAAAAATTAAGATAAAGAAATAGCCTGTAATTCACTAAGCTATTTAACATTTCTCGTGTTCTCTGTCTCAGAATATTGGATTTTATCTCCATTTTCATATTTTTTTTGGCCAAAAGAACGTCTTAAAATTTCTTCCAGTATAGGTATATTTTGGTGGTTAATTCTCCTAGTTTTCCTTTATATAAAATATGTTTATTTCTCCTTCATTCTTGATAGATATTTTTGCTGGATATAGAATTCTTGGTTTCCTTATTTTTTAGTTTAATAAATTAAAGATTGTCTTTTTACTGGCTTTGTCCTCCACAGATTCTGATAAAAAATCTATGATAAAAATCATTACTCCTTGTATGTATGCATGTTTTCTAACTCTCAAGATTTTTGTCTTATTTCTGGTTGGCCACTAGTCTGGCTATGATATTTCTTGGGGCATTCTTTGGTATTTATTTTGCTTAAGATTTGCTGAGTTTCTTGAACCTACCTTTCACTAAATTTGTAAAACTTTTAGCCATTATTTCCTTAAGTATTTTTCTGTCCCCTTACTCTCCTTTTCTTCTGGGTCAGTAATTATACTTGACCTTTAAATAACATGGATTTGAACAATGAAGGTCCATTTTATGCAAGCTGATTTCACTAGAAGTTACACAAAGTGTGCCTGCCTCGCCTGGCTCCCTGTTACATCTTCTCCACCTCTTCTACCTCTGCCACTCCCTAGACAATAAGGTCAATCCCTGATCTTCCTCCGCCTACTTGATGTAAAGATAATAAAGATGAAGACCTTTAAGATGGTTTATTTCCATTTAATGCATAGTAAGTATATTTTATTTTCTTATAATTTTCTTAATAACATTTTCTTTTATTTAGCTTATTTCATTGTAATAATTTAGTATATAATACATATAACATACAAATACAGGTTAACAGACAGTTTATGTTATCAGTGAGTCTTTTGGTCAACAATAGGCTGTTAGTAGTTAAGTTTTTGAAAAGTCAAAAGCTGTTTTCACATTTTTGACTTGTAGGGGTTGATATATTCACATTTTTGACTGTGTGGGAGTTGATACTCCTCCCACGTTGTTCAAGAGTCAGCTGTATACATATTTTAGAACTTTTGATCTATTTCAGGTTTTCGTGTGTTTGCTCATTTTTACAGGCATACCTCACTTTATTGTGCTTTGCTTTATTGTGCTTCACAGATATTGTGTATTTTACAAATTGAAGGCTTATGGCAATTCTGTGTTGAGCAACTTTATCAGTGCACGTACCAGTATTGTGTCCCTGTGTCACATTTTGGAAATTCCTGCAATTTTTCAAAATTTTCATTATCATTTTATCTGTTATGGTGATCTATACTCAGTGATCTTTGATGTTACTCTTAGAATTGTTTGAAGGCACCACAGACTGCATCCACATGAGAGGGCAAACTTAATCAACAAATGTGTATGCTAACTGCTTCACCAGCTGACCCCATCCCTCTTCCTCTCCTTGGGCCTCCCTATTTCCTGACACAGAACAATATTGAAATTAATCCAATGAATAATCCTGCAGGGGCCTCCAAGTGGTTAAACTAAAGGTAGAGTAGTATGTCTCTTACTTTAATTCAAAAGCTAAAAATGATTACGCTTAGTGAGGAAAGCACGTTGAAAGCCAAGATATGTCAAAAGCTAGGTCTTTTGTGCCCAACAGTTAGCCAAATTGTGAATACAAAGGAAAAGTAATTGAAGGAAATTGAAAGTGATTCCCCAGTGCGTAAATGAATGATAGGTAAGCAAAAGGGCCTTTTGCTGATATGGAGAAAATTTTAGTGATCTGAATAGAAGATCAAACCCACCACAACATTCCCTTAAGCCAAAGCCTAACCCAGGGAAACAAACTCTCTTTAATTCCATGGATCCTGAGAGAAGTGAGGAAGCTGCAGAAGAAAAGTTGGAAGCTAGCAAAGATGGTTTTATGAAGTTTAAGGAAAGAAGCTGTCTCCAAAACATAAAAGTGCAACATGAAGCGGCAAGTGATGATGTAGAAACTGCAGCAACTTACCCAGAAGATCTTGCTAGGATCATTGATTTAGTTGGCCACACTAAACATCAAATTTTTACTGTAGATGACATGACCTTATATTGGAAGGAGATACTGTGTAGAACTTTCATAGTCTTGCTTTAAATCTTCAAAGGACAGGCTGACTTTTGTTAGGGGCTAAGCAGCTGATGATTTTATGTTGAAACTGATGTTGATTTGCTATTCCAAATATCCTAGGGCCCTTAAGAATTATGCCAAATCTGCTCTGCTTGGGCTCTACAAATGGAACAGCAAAGCCTGGATGGTATGTATCTGTTTACAGCATGGTTTACTGAATATTTTAAGCCTACTATGAGATTTGCTGTTCAGAAAAAAAAAATTTCTTTCAAAATATTCATTGCTCAATGACGATGCATCTGAGAGCTCTTGTATATCTCACCCAAGAGCTCCTGTGCAGATGTGCAAGGAGATCAATGTTGTTTTCATGCCTACTAACATAACATCCATCTGCAGCTCATATATCAAGGAGTAATTTTGACTTTCCTTTCCTATTATTTAAGGAATACATTTCATTAGGCTATAACTGCCATAGATAGTGATTTCTTAGATAAATCTGAACAAAGTAAATTCAAAACCTTTTGAAAAGGATTCACCATTCTAAACACTATTAAGAACGTTTGTGATTCATGGCAAGATCATCATCAACATTAATAGGAGGTTGGAAGAAGTTGATTCCAATCCTTATGGATGACTTTGAGAGGTTGAAAACTTTAGTGGAGGAAGTAACTCCAGATGTGGTAGAAACAGCAAGACAACTAGAAGTGGAGGCTGAAGATGTGACCAAAATCCTTCAATCTCATGATAAAATTTTAACGGAAGAGGAGTTGTTTCCTATGGACAAGAAAAGAAAGTGGTTTCTTAAGATGAAATCTATTCCTGGCAAAGATGCTGTGAACATTGTTGACATGACAACAAAATAATTTGAATGTTGCATAAAATTAGTTAATAAAGCAATGTCGGGACTTAAGAGGATTGGTTCCAATTTTGAAAGACCTTTTACTGTAGGTTAAATGCTATTTAACAGCATTGCATACTACAAAGAAATCTGTGCAGGAAGGGTCAATCAGTGTGGCAAAATTCTTTGTTTTATTTTTAAAAATTTCCACTGCCACTGCAATCTTCAGCAACCACCACTTTGATTAGTTAGCATCCACAAATACTGTTGACGCAAGACCCTCCACCAGCAAAATGATAAGACTTGCTGAAGGCTCAGATAGCATTTTTTCTAGCAACAAAGTATTTTTAGTTATGGTATCTACATTGTACATGCTATTACACACTTAATAGACTACAGTATGCTGTAAATATAACTTTTATATGTGCTGGGAAACCAAAGAATTTGTGTAACTCACTTTATTGCTGTATTCACTTCATTGAGGTGGTCTGGAACTGAACCTACACTATCTTCAAGGTATAACTGTATTTTAACTCTTTTTTCTGCTTTTTTCCAGATTAGATAATTTCTATTGATCAGGTTCACTAAACTTCTAGTTCACTGATTTTTTTATGTAAGTCCGGCTAGTGAAATGTGAATTTCTAATATTGTACTTTTTCTTTCTAAAATTTCCATTTGTTTTTTTTATGCATAGTCTATTTCTTATGATATTTTCTATGTTTGTCACTCATTACAAGTGTATTTTTCTTTACCTTATTGGACATTTATTTACCTTATTGGACATTTAAATCACCTGCTTTAAAGTCATTATCTGATAATTCTCACTTCTGATCATCTCAGAGTTGAATTTGTTATTTTTGCCTCTGAAAATGGCTCATATTTTATTGTACATAACTTGGATTTAATATTAAACATTATAAATATTATACTGTGTAGACTCTAGATGTATTCCTTGGAAGAACATTAATGGTTTTTTGTTTTTGTGGGCAATTAACTTGGTCAGATTCAGACTGCAAATTCTGGCTCACCAGCACTGGGTGGATTTCAAATCTCAGTTCGGTAATTTATACTTGGATGGTCACTGGTAGTGTTCCTCATGCATGCACAATTCAGGGATCAGTCAGCGGATCAGGCAGAGTTTATACACTCAATTTGGGGATCACCTTTTCTAAATCTCTGCTTTCTGTGATTCCCTCCCATTATCTATCATCTCTGGTTATCAGATTCATTCCCTGATTCCTTGGGAGAGAAAGATGGTAGGTTTTCTATTAGAACATCAGCATTTCTGATACTGAACCAAGGACATCAGAACAAACAATATGTACCATTTTAATCCCTGTTTCCTAATGGCAACTTCCTTTCAGAATCTGTTTGCCTTGTTTCTCCTCCAGAGCTCTCAAGATGGTTTTAGTATTTGTTCAGAGCCCAAAGTTGTTATTAGCAGAAAGGCTGTTTGAAGTTCTTCGAGGCTTGTTTGGCTGTCACAGAAGGGCATCAACATTTTTTATAAACAATGATGAAGCGTTGGTATAATATGGATTTTTTTTTAGTCAAATTGAAATTGTTAATTATTATTCTTTCTTAATAAGAATATAGTCATCTTGGTAAGCTATTTATTCATTCTGGAAAATCCTACATTTTTCAAAACATGTCTGAAACTCCTTGTTTTGGAATTGTCTTGAGAGTCTGTGATATATTTTTTAATCTACTAAGAATTATCATTTATCTAAATATTAAGTGTCAGTTACCTCAAGAGGAAATAGTCAAAAACAGTTGGCATTAAATAAATAAAATTATGGTTATAGACTGAATTATGTCTCCCCCTTCCCATATTCATATGTTGAAGCCCTAACCCCCAATATGACTGTATTTGAAGATAGGGCACTTAAAAGGTTAATCAACTTTAAATGGTGTCATAAGGGTGAAGCCCCCAGTCCTCTGATAGGGCCTGCATCCTTATAAGTAGAGGAAGAGACACTAGGGTTTCTCTCCTCATGCGCACACACAGAGGAAAGACTGTGTGAGTACACAGAGAGAAGGCACCATCTGCAAGCCAGAAAGTGAAGCCTCACCAGAAACCAATCCTGCCAGCGCCATGCCCTTGGACTTCCAGCCTCCAGAACTATGATAAAATACATTTCTGTTTAGACCACCAGTCTGTGATAATTGATTAGGGCTGCTGGAGTAGACTGTGATACAACTACCTAACTTATATCATGTTTTGAGAGTCAAAACCACAGTAAGTATGTTAAGACAGCAACAAAAAATAAACTTAGGGAAGGTGATAAAGAAATACAAAAACATTTTGTTTTATGGCAACATAGTTAAGTCAGTAGAGCATCCTAATGCAGTGACATTTAATAGGCACAGCCTCCGTGATGACTGATCTGGGCATGGGAGGAAAGAAGCAGCTTCATGATTTTATAATTATATCTTCTATATTTTTATCCTTTTGGTATCACTTTGTTAGACTGCTCCAAAATGATAATTTCAATTTTGTTTTAGACTGTAGAATAGTTGTAAAAAAAAAAAAAAAAAAAAAAAAGCGGAATAGTTTGTAGCTTTGCCAATTTCAGCTTCCTACAATCTTTCAACATGTGTGAGTTTCCATTTTAAGCAGATATTTATTACCATGTTTAGAAACCCTTTGACCCTAGGGTGAAAAGATATTATTTATTTGGTTTAAATCTGCAGGACTGTCATCAATCCACAAGAGAAGTTACTTATAGAGCTTAAAAGAGATAAGAAAATAATCACTCATTACTCTGCCATCTAGCAGCTGTGACCTCAGTGGTGGGTGTTTGTATGTGTGCGTGTGTGTTTAAATTTGCTAAAGGAATGGAACAGTAAATCACCAACAACAGCAGAAGGATCAATACTCTCCCTCACCTCTTTTGTGAGATCTGGAGCATGGCCTGAATCTGTCAGATGGAATTAAAGGACTCAGGGTGTCAGAGAGGATGCCAACAAATAGACCTGCCATACTGTCCATTAACAAAAGCCTCAGATCACTGCCATGGCCATTGTTACCACTTTAAAAGGGGGACGTTTGGGATCTGCCACCTTTTAAATGAAAGGTGGTCTGGTTATTTACAGCAGAGATTAGTCGCATTTCTAACCAATAAAGTGCACGCTAATTCAGTGATAACATTGACTAAACTCTGTGGAAAGGAGGAATCATTGTGTTTTACCATGAAGGGGGAAATAACATTTGATTAAAAGACAGAGGAGGTTACTGTGAAACATAGGAACATGGCCCATGACTTGCTTGAAAGTTTCCATCACGTGTGCAATCTTTCCTTTGGCAAAGGCTAATGCCTAAGGCTTTCTGGGTTCTTTTGTCTTCGTACAACAACAACAGCACATCATGCATCTGGCCGATTGAACAGTGGGATACCACAGGGAGAGTTTCCATCCCAGCACCAGCTGGTGATGATTTTATGGCTACCAGCATGAGGATTGATAGCGTCCATAAATTCACATCCAGCTAGTGTATCCACAGATGCCATTCTTATTCCTATCTTGAAACTTTGCTAAATTTTAGCTTGAGAAATATCCTGCAGCAGTGAATTCTGAAAGCTGATTATGCACCACATAAAAAAGTCTTTTTATCCATTTTCAATCTGCTGCCTTTTGAATTTCATCCAGTTTCTGCTCTTTCTCAAATTAAGGTGAATGGGAGTATGGTATATAATTAGGCCATGTTATACTATTCATTACTTCATTCACCTTAATCTTATTATCTCTGCAGACATACTAGGTCAGTTCCAGCAACATTTGAACAGAAAATGAGATTAATATTAAATGAACTGAACATAACTAATAATATGTTTGATTGAAATAAACTCTAAACTGAAAAAAAAACTATCATAGGACTTTATTCTGTTACTAACACTGGCAGGCATTTTACAATCACAGGGCTGGTGACAGGGTAACTCTGTGTTTGTGAAAAGCTCTGCAGACATGCGGATATATCTATAGATCCTCCATTCACTTTGCATTAATTATAGGTGATTAATAGGTTGTAAACTTTTAATTGTACAATTGAACCCTTCCAAAGAATGAATCTATAGCAGAAACTTGTAATACATCAAATGTGTAATACATCTAATCCTCGCCATTTCTAGAATGAAATGTTAGCAGGGAAATAAATTGAAATACTTTAAAGAACTGTAGTATAAAGCATACAATAATTCCTAAACAGTCCCATAATGAAAATAGAATATAGATTGTTCTTCACCTGAAAAAATGAAAGCAATATTTTGTACATAATATACATTGTGTTTATTATATACATCAAACGCATATAATCTAGGGTTTAACATAATTCTTCTTTCATCTATAACATTTTAGGTCATATGCTTGAGAATAACCTACATTGTAGATTATCTGTGGAGTCCCAGTGCTTTAGTTTTTGGGCTGGTTTGTTCTTTATTCAGCGATTTTCAGTGACATTAATCTCATTTCTTTCTCTCTCTCTCTCTCTCTCTCTCTCTCTCTCTCTGTGGCTCTCGTGTGTGTGTGTGGCTTTGTCTCTCTTCTACTTTCCCTAACTTTTTCCCTCCCTCCCATATACTATGTGTGTAGTGTAACAAAATACTATACACCAGTTAACTTATATACAATGGAAATGTATTTTTTGCAGTTCTAAAGACCAAAACGTCCAGATCAAGGTACCTGTAGATTCAGTGTCTGGTGAGGGCCCACTTCCTGTTTCTCATTGTAATCTCACTTGGGGGACCGATCAAGGGATCTCTCTGGGGTCTTTTTGATAAGGGCACTACTCCCATTCATGAGGAACCCTCGAGAATAGAAGATTAAGGTTACTTAATTATGCATCTATTTCTACCATTAATATAGTTTCTTTAAAAATATGTATAAAAATCTGATAAATATCTTGTGTGTATTTCTCTATATTTCATATACTTTTCTTAGACTATATTAATCCAGTGGAAACTATTTTGTTAAAGCATATGTGTTAGAGGATTTTGAAATACGTAGCTATATTATATTATATTAATTATACAAATGAAGGAGAGCTAGTGTTTTGAACTACCCCCATTATATAGATAAAAGTGCTTGTCTGGTTGGGGAAAGGGAATAGATGAAGAACGTGGCATTTTCATATTATGCCATAATATGGGAAAAACACATCTTGTACAAGTTCAAATGCAGACTTGACCCCATGATAATCAGTATTCTATACCCTATTGTTCTAGACTCATGGTGGAATTTCCCTCATATATCCCAGTATTGTCTAATGTTTGGATACATTATGCAACCTTGGGTATCCAATATTTTCTCCATCTTCAACTCTATGGTTCTGATAAATTATTTAACTTCCCCTTTCCTCTGCTTTACTCTCCAGTTTTTGTTCTGATATTTCCCTTCTGCATGTCAATTCCTGTACCATTTTCTGCACATGGTCAACTGTCTTTGGGTGTCAGTTGTTTCTGAGCAGAAGTCAGCGTTCAGCTGAATTTTTGTTTCCCTTTATGCAATGTGTCATTTTTCTTTGGTTGCTTTCAAGATTTCCTCTTTATATTTGGCTTTTAGCAGTTTGAATCGTGCACTTGGAGCTATTTGTTTGTACTTATTCTGCTTGGAGCTTTCTGAAATCTTTGTAAATTTAGGTCATTCACCAAATTGGGGAAATTTTTGGCTTTATTCTGAACTCCCCTTAGGACTCTAATAACATATATTTCATATATTTTGGTATTGTCCCACAGACTCTTGAGGTACTATTTTTCAAAATTTTTCTTTCTCATTTGCACTTTTCCAGATTTAATTTATCTTGGTGTATCTTTGCTATTTTTTTTTAAATTCCCCATCTCAGGTATTTCTTTATTTTTAAAATTTTATTTTATTCAAATCGTTTTCAGGGAACAAGTGGTGTTTGGTTACATTAATAAGTTTTTTAGCGGTGATTTCTGAGATTTTGGTGCACCCATCACCCAAGCAGTATACACTGTACCCGATATTTTGTGATTCAGCCCTCACCTGTTCCCACCCTTTCCTCCAAGTCCCCAAAGTCCATTGTATCATTCTTATGCCTTTGCATCCTCATAGTCTTGCTCCCACTTGTAAGTGAGAATATATGAAATTTAGTTTTCCATTCCTGACTCACTTCACTTGGAATAATGGTCTCCAACTCCATTCAGGTTGCTGCAAATGTCATTATTTCATTCCTTTTCATTGCTGAGTAGTATTCTATGATGTGTATATACCACATTTTCTTTATCCAGTCATTTGTTGATGGGCATTTAGGATGGTTCCATGTTTTTGCAATTGTGAATTGTGCTGCTATAAATATGCATGTGCAAGTGTCTTTTTCATATAGACTTATTTTCTTTTGGGTAGATACCCAGCAGTGTAGTTGCTGGATCAAATGGTAGTTCTACTTTTAGTTCTTTAATGGATCTCCACACTATTTTCCATAGTGGTTGTGTTAGTTTACACTCCCAACGGCAGTGTAAAAGCGTTCCCTTTCCACCACATCCACACCAACATCTATAATTTGTTTTATTTTTAAATTATGGCCATTCTTGCAGGAGTAAGGTGGTATTTCATTGTGGTTTTGATTTGTAATTTCCTGACAGTGAGTGATATTGAGCATTTTAAAAAATTATACTTTAGGTTCTGGGATACATGTGCAGAACGTGCAGGTTTGTTACATAGGTATACACGTGCCATGGTGGTTGTATCTGGTAATTACAATATCTGCATTATGTGAAGATGGATTCTGTTGATTTTTTTTTCCTTTGAAAATGGGTCATATTTTTCTGGTTTTAATATGTCACATAATTTTGTACTGCATGCTGGATGTTACGAATTATGTGTCTGAGAGAATTTAGATTCTGGTGTTTTCCCATAAAGAAAATTCAAACTCTAAGCAATGATTTCATAGTTGAATTTTTTCCTTATTTGTTGTTTCACCTTAACTAGGCTTCTTGGATGCTGTCTCTTGAATGTGTAGTTTAGGAGTGAACCAGAGATTTGAGCAGAGTTTGCAGAATTTAGTGCTCTATCTGTTGCTCTCATCTTTCCAGGGTTTTCCACTTCACTTTCCAGTTACTATAGGTGCCTCTCTATTCTGTTTTCTTGGTCCTCAATAATCTGGGTTTTTTTTTTTTTTTTTTTTTTTCTGGTTTTAACAACTTTGCATGTCAGCTGTGGCCTGCCTTTAGGCTAAAAGCTATAAAAAATGAGAAACGTACTTTGTACTATTTCTTTCTTCTCCATGTTGACTGCCCTCCAGTGTCTGGGCATTTTGTTTTCTTTCCAGTGCCTTTGGAAATTGTTTTCCATATTCTAACCATAGTTTATAGTTGTCATTTACTGGAGTTTGGTCTGATAGTCATTACCAAAATTAGAAATTTAGCCGTGTTTTCTGAAACAAATTCATTATGCAGTCTGACTCTTCTATATTCTACAGGTGGAATAACTGCTCTGAGGAGCCAGATTTATGAATTGTCACAGAAGAATGCTGCTAGGGTATCTGGGCTTTCCTTCTTGCAGCTGAATCAAACTACTGGCGAATAGACTGCTTATTCTCATCCATAGTCTGCCAAAGACATTAAAAAGGAGTCTAAACTTTGCTGTCAGAATTCTAAAACCATTTCACAACCCTTGTTTGAATAGGGGAGAATTAGAATATCACCCTTTGATTTCTAAAAGATATTATTTTTTATTGACTGTCATGTTACAGGCAGGGGGTAGGTTTAGCCTGTGTCCGTGTATCTCAAAGAGTGCTCATTGAGGACTCATTTCAGAATCATCTGGAGTATTCATTTAAAAAGGAGTTTTCTAGCCCACCTTTGACCTGCCAAATAATAACCTCTGCAGGTATCTGCATTCATGTGCAGGTGATGCCTACATTCATTCAAGTTTGAGAACAACTGCTCTGTATTGGTGAGGGGGGCAGGTGCTTAAGCCTGGCTATACATTAGAATCACCTGGGAAGCTTTTAAATCTTACAGATTCCTGACTCATTCTTAGAGGTTCTCTTTTAATTGCCATGCTTTGGGACACAGGGATTGGTATTATTAAAAGCTACCTGGGTGATTTTAAAGAGCTTGACGTGTTGAAAAATCACTGCTTTTTTTTGAATAGTAGTTGCTTTCTAGAGGGCCAATAGAGTGACTTTTTTAAGGACATTGAAGACAATGAGAGGAAAAGTAACACTAACTAGTAACTCTCCTGAGACATTTAGACAGAAAGCACATCCATGAATATGGCACTAACTTCAGGATACTTTTCTGACACATTTGGGGGATAAGAAGAAGCTATGAGTTCATTCTCCAATGGCATTACTGACTTGGAAACACAAAGTCAAGACTGAACATGTTTGTTTAGTGTAGGGGTTTTCAGAACCCAATTTTGATGTACCCAAGAGAGAGACAGACGGTATGCCATGTTTCTCAAACTTACTTAATCATGTAATCCTTTCACTTGTGCAACACATATTAATACCTTGCACAAAGATAGCTGGGAGATATTTGTTCCAGGAGGCATTCATACAGAACAAACACACTAGCTAAGCCGAAACCTTGAAACATTCCTATTTATAAATTTAAAAATTTTTAATATCTGTATTTTTTAGCTTGAAGATATCTGAATAAGAAATAGGCAATTATTTACTTACATAGCAATCTCAGCTCTGGTATTCTTTTTATCCCTTTTGGATGACACAATGAGAACAGATGTCATTTGCACATGCAAAGGGGGGTTTTGTGCTACAGGTGAGAAACTCCAAAACTATACAATATAAAGTTTATATAGGAACTTTTCTCCCAGATAGATGGAGAGAAAATTTTGCTCTCTCATGGAAACATTTTTTTTTTTTTTCTGGGAAGAGATAGGAAAGATCCTTGATGCTTCCAGTAACATTTTAAAATGTAAACAAATAGCTCTAGGTTTTATTATTTTTTTATTGAAACATAAACACAAATCTTCAGGGAAATAAAGCTCTGTATTCTTATAGAGGCTTACATCTCAACCTTACTATTCAATCATTTAACTCATGTTGCTAGCTATCTTTGCTCAAAGAGCCCTGACCAGGCAAAAACATGAACACTTATTATTATTATTTTTTTTTACAATGTCATCTACTGTCAACTTGGAACATCCTCACTCATTCCAAATATGTTCCTGATTCAACAATATTTTCTGGTATCAATCTTAGAAAAGCTCCTGAGATGACTACCTGGAATAACTCCAGGACACGCAGACAGACTTGCAAAACCTTTGGGCATAAGAAAAGAAAGTAAACCAGATTGTCAACCATCATGCGAAATATTTATAGATCTCTAATATACTTACCAATCTGCCTATCTCAACTGCTTCCTCTCACCTCAAGTAATTATAATTGCCTCAAAGTCTTTATGTAATTAGCTATAATGTTAATTAATGGTTAATTATTTAAAGGTTATGAAATCCATCCTATAACCTTGTTCTCTTACTTAAGTTCAATACATCATTCCATTGGCACTTCCCTTATCAGTGAAATACCACTTTTCACTATATGTAGCATAATACCATCTACTCTTTTTATATAGACAGGGATCCCTAATGTACATCTGAGTTATCTTATAGTCATATTACTTCTGTACATTTGCTTTGCTTTGAAATGTCAAATAGAAGTGGATGTATCTGAAGAATATACCTAAAAAAAAAAAGACAACAACTTCAATTTCATCCAAACTTTGGAAACTTTTTCAGATTCTACCTATAGTTAGAGATTCTGTTTTTATTAAATCTGAATGTGGGTAACTGTGGGCTCATTAAGAATTTCTCAGCCTCTCTGGAATCTAATTTCTTGATAAGCTCACAGAAAGGTGTTCATAATTCATTGATGTTCTTGAAAAATTATAATATGTTACGGTAATTTACATATTATCCTAATTGCATTGTAGTTTTGTCTTTTAATGTTTTTTAATTCTCAAGTAGATATCATACAGCATAATGGAAAATAGGGTGAACTCTGATTCTAAGCTACCTGTGTTCAAATCCTAGCTCTGCCACGTACTAGCAGTATAGACATATTAGAAGTTTTATTATTTAACCTGTCATTCAGTTTTCTCATTCTTAAAATTAGGTAATTGTTACTATAATACAGCGTTTTTGTATGACTAAATGAATTAAAGTATAAAAAGTGTTTAAAACAGAGCTTATCCCTTAGTACTTAATGAATATTAACCATTGTAGCACAGATTCTCTAAGTCTGGTTTATTAATTTCATCTGAGTATACTGTGTTTTTACCACTGCTGGATCTTTACAGCCTTTCTTCCACATATTGTGAAATGAAATGTAACAGAGGCATAGTTTAAGAGCTTGAAATAGACATGGAAACCAGAAATGTGAATGGAAAATTGGGTGGCAGTCCTAATTCACTGTGTGAGGGTTGGGTAGGGGTGATGGTAGCAAAAAATAGGAGAGAGGGTGGGGTTTAAACAAGCCAGGTAGCAAATTAGCAATAAGTTTTGTCATGAAAGGCAATTAATAAAATTTAAACAATTTGAGCCATAAATCTCAAGTGGGGGCAAAGAGTTAGGCTTGGACAAAAGTGACACAGATATGGCAGTGCCGTCAAACAAGAGACGGTGTTGATAAATGTTGAAAACTAAGAGTATCATTATTTCTGCTGGTTCTTATTGTCACAGAAGACTCTTTGCCCCTAAATTTTCTCACAGGCATTTCAAGGATTTAGAAACAGTTGTAAAGATAATTTGGAAGAAATTTTTTCTTATAAGGAGAAAAGTATTCATATTTCCTGTGCCTATCTGCTTCTGCCTCACTGGCCCCCAAGGAGGTACGTTACATGCTCTGCCCATGAATGTTCTCCACACCTATTCTGTGCCCTCCCTTGGTTTTGTTTAAAAATGCTTTTAACCACACCTGAGGTCATCATGAAAAAATTCTCAATTGTAAAATTGTATTATTTATTTATTCATTATTTATTCTGTTTTATTTCATTATTATATATCAAATAAATTCATTATTATTTCTGTTCTAATTGCTGTTTCAATTTCTTGTTTGCTTTTGATCTTGACCCATTTGGGGACCTTCCTTTTTGGTTAAGTGCTCTTTCTGTGTTTTAAAGGCCTTTTTTCTGCTCTGCAGTCTCACTTACTTTTACTAATAAGCCATGCAAAGCTGTTCTATTTATTAATTTAGGTCTATTTCAGTATGTCATTTTTATTTGTATGTTAGTGTTTCCAATTCATGTGCCATCTTATGCTGAACCTCTAATACAGATGCTTGAAAATAATCTCCAAGTTTTCTGTGTATTTTTCACTTTTTAACTCACCTCCTTTTAGGTAATGTAGTACACCAATATACATTTATGTTTGATTGAATAATTTAATTAATTCATTTTTCTTAAGTAAGAAGCTCACTATAAAAATAATAAGAATTTATCGACTTTATAAAAGAGTTTATGCTACACTAGTATTCTATTAAATAGCTGTTGTAAGCTACCTTTAATCTATATATGTAAATAGTTAATGATATAAATAAGAGTTAAGGAAGTACTTAAAAATTGTATTCTGGGCAATGGCAAGCAGAGTGTTAATTAACTAGGTTTAATTCTGATAAAGAATGATCTATAGCTTCTATGGAAATGGCTAAAAGTGTGACCAAAATGCCTGATATCTCTGTGATGCAGAAAGCACAGATTACTGTATATTGGTATAAGCTATACAAGACTGCAGCTGCTACCTTAAATATAAATTGAGAGGACCTCTTCTAGTGTAGATCACCAACACATACTGTGCATATTTCCGCAGACCAGCTACAGGTGACCCAGCTGGTTCCTAAGTGGCATTGAATTTAAATTGCAGACCGATTAGCAAATGTATGTATGGAAATACATGTGGTGTGCGTGTGCTTGTATTGTATGCCTGTGGCTATGTGCACGTCACAGGGGAAAGGGGCATGGAAGAGATTATACGACAGCTGGCCAAAGAGGTTATGTTTTCCATGAATGCTTTCATCTGAGGGATGGGGTTTTATAACCACACCCTCTAATGGATCTTGCCTGTCAATTCGTTGGATACAAATCTTCCATATCAGTTTAAACTCTGTATTCTAAAACATTTGTGCTTACATCCTCTGGCTCTAAATAAATCTTCTATTTTCATACCTCTACCACAGCAGTTGGCCAACTGATGCTTCAGAATAGCATTAGATGGCCAAATAAGTAGCACCATCTGCTACAATTTAGAGGAATCCTCAGTGGTGCTGTGACAGCTGTCTGGTTCTGAGTCCTGAACACCAGAATCCATTTGTCAGAAAGGACACATATTCAGTGTTAGAATGTCCATTTTCTATAAAAGGAATATATTTTTTTCTAGCAATGCAATGCCCTATTTTTATGGAGGTCAGATTTCTGGAAACCATTGTCTAATGCTTTAAAATTAGCCCCAAAATGTGGATACTGAGAAGACAATCTAAGCAATCAGATTTAAACCAAAACTTTCAAGCCATGATTTAACGTATGAAAAGTCATTACACCCTCCCTAAGAGCCTAATTACATTTACTTAATACACATTCCTTAATAAGCTTGATTATCTGGTTTGTCAGCATAGAGTATCATGGAAGCTGTAAGCTAGAATTAGTTATGGTAGGGTTATAAGTGATTCAAGCTCAATAATTAGGAGTAAGTAGAGTGGTGAATTATTAGGTAGAAAATATTAAAACATGGACTATAATTTTATAAACATTTTAATGGCACAGTCCAATATTCACTTAATTAATATGTTTACTATGCTCAGACACTTTTTTACATATATAGTACATACAAGGGTTAGTAAGACAAGATCCTTGTATTAAAGAGTTTGAAATCTAGTCATATGGGATACTTCATTAATAGTACCTGATAGGAAGATTATATAAATACCATTAGAGGAACATATCATTTAACATGAAAGCTCAGACTAGGCTAAGATTACTTTTAACATAGACAGATTCACTGAGGCTCTAACATTTAAAATTGACTTTTAAAAATATGTATATAATTTGAGCATACAAACACAGGGATCATGGCACTCTAGGTAAATAAAAGAGTGTGAACAATTTTGCAAGTCCAAAGAACTTCAGGAATTAGGAAGGTCCACCAAGGAACTGGAAGCTCTGTCAGTATGGAAGCTACGTGTCCTGTTTTAGTGCTAAATCCCCAGTAAAAGGACTGCCACATGGTAAGCTGTCGATATTTTGTAATGTATGAAGGAGTAGTTTAGTTTTATTTCATACAAAATATCTAACATTAGATGAATAACTAAAGAGTGTACAACTGTATGAGACCAAAAGAAAAACTTGACAGCATTGTATAACTACTACCACAATCAAAATACAGAAAATTTTCTTCTCCCCAAAACGTTTACCCATGCCTCTTTATAGTTAATTCTTTCCCCTGCTCACAGCCACAGTCAACCACTGATCTATTGTCACTATAGATTAGATTCCTTTTTTTGTGGTAATTTTTATATACATATATAAGAAACAGACATGTAGGTACACTATTTTTTGGAGTGAACAAGCACAGACTTTGAAAAAACCTTAATATGTTCAAGAAAATATTTGACAGGATAAAGAATTTTGCCAGAGAACTAGAATTTATTTTCGAAAGGAACAATATAAAAATTTTAGAAATAGAAACGTTTAAACAATAATTTTAATTATTTTTAATATTAAGAGTTCAGCATGGATTTTAATGGAAAATTAACAGAAGAAAGTATTAGTAAGTATAAGAACAGACTGGTAGAAAATATCCATGGTGAAATGAAAAGAGAATGGAAAATGCATAACAAACAGCTTAATAATATGTGATACAAAGCAAACAGTTTTGGGTTTTTGTTTTAGCCTTAAGATATGAGTGTTTATGTGCTCATTCCTTTGCTCCACATCATTTCCCTTGGAAGACATCTACTGGTAACAGGCATGCTTCTAGGCATGCAGGAAGTAGTATCCCTCTCCAACACAAAATAAATTTGGGCCAGATGTTGAAAGTAAAGCTAAAGGTAAAGTACAAATAAACCCTTTTTAAAAGATGAGACCAGTAATCAAAAGCATATATTTCTCTAGAAAGATCAAATGAGTAATTTTTATGTTTACGTTAATTAATTTCTAATCAACTTAATAAATATATAATTTACATATTATAAAATGCACTCAGGTTGGGCACGGTGGCTCATGCCTGTAATCCCAGCACTTTGGGAAGCCAAGGTCGGTGCATCACCTGAGGTCGGGAGTTCAAGACCAGCCTGACCAACATGGAGAAACTCCGACTCTATTAAAAATACTAAAATTAGCCGGGTGTAGTGGCACATGCCTGTAATCTCAGACACTCAGGAAGCTGAGGCAGGAGAATCTCTTGAACCTGGGAGGCAGAGGTTGCGGTGAACCAAGATCTTGCCATTGCACTGTAGCCTGGTCAACAAGAGCAAAACTTCACCTCAAAAAAAAACAACAACAACAACAAAAAAAAACCGCTCACGTAAAATATAATTTAATGTGTACAAAAAATGCATAGAGCATTCACATCATTCCTAAAAGCTCTTATATGCTATCTTACAGTTAATTCTTACCCACTCTTGGCCACAGTCAACCAGTAATCTGTATTCTGTCACTATAGATTAGATTCCCCATTTTTTAAATGTGTCTAACTTCTTTTCCTCAGCAGAATGTCTTTGAGATATATTTGTACAGTCTCATTTATCACTAGTTACTTCCTTTTTCTGAGTAATATTAGATATACCAAAATTTATCTATTTACCAGGAGATAGACATTTGACTGGGTTCCAGATTTTGAATACTATTAATAGAGCTGACACATGGTAATGAACAAGTTTTTGTGTAAATAATTGTCTTCACATTCATACAGCCAACAGACACATGAAAAAATGCTCATCACCACTGGCCATCAGAGAAATGCAAATCAAAACCACAATGAGATACCATCTCACACCAGTTAGAATGGCAATCATTAAAAAGTCAGGAAACAACAGGTGCTGGAGAGGATGTGGAGAAATAGGAACACTTTTACACTGTTGGTGGGATTGTAAACTAGTTCAACCATTATGGAAAACAGTATGGCGATTCCTCAAAGATCTAGAACTAGATGTACCATATGACCCAGCCATCCCACTACTGGGTATATACCCAAAGGATTATAAATCATGCTGCTATAAAGACACATGCACACGTATGTTTATTGTGGCACTATTCACAATAGCAAAGACTTAGAATCAACCCAAATGTCCATCAGTGACAGACTGGATTAAGAAAATGTGGCACATATACACCATGGAATACTATGCAGCCATAAAAAAGGATGAGTTTGTGTCCTTTGTAGGGACATGGATGCAGCTGGAAACCATCATTCTTAGCAAACTATCACAAGAACAGAAAACCAAACACCGCATGTTCTCACTCATAGGTGGGAACTGAACAATGAGATCACTTGGACTCGGGAAGGGGAACCTCACACACCGGGGCCTATCATGGGGAGTGGGGAGGGGGGAGGGATTGCATTGGGAGTTATACCTGATGTAAATGATGAGTTGATGGGTGCTGACGAGTTGATGGGTGCAGCATACCAACAAGGCACAAGTATACATATGTAACAAACCTGCACGTTATGCACATGTACCCTAGAACTTAAAGTATAATAATAATAATAATAAATTTTTTAAAAAAAGAAATGTGTATGAAAAAAAACCCATGTTTCAGGTTATTCCTTACAACTTTGTTTGTGATAGCAAAATGTGAATTAGAAATGGTCCAAATGTCTGTCCATAGGGTACTGTTTAATAAACTATTGTCGATCCCTTAGTGAAAAGTATTTATTTTCTCAATGAGTAAAGGAAAAAAAATGACATAATTTTACAACCAGCTTCCAGGCCCTCGGAAGCACAGAGCGCTGTGTTGAAAGCCTCCCAGACTGGCTGGGCGCAGTGGCTCACGCCTGTAATCCCAGCACTTTGGGAGGCCGAGGTGGGCAGATCACAAGGTCAGGAGATTGAGTCCATCCTGGCTAACATGGTGAAACCCCGTTTCTACTAAAAATACAAAAAACTAGCCGGGTGTGGCAGCAGGTGCCTGTAGTCCCAGCTACTTGGGAGGCTGAGGCAGGAGAATGGCGTGAACCCGAGAGGTGGAGTTTGCAGTGAGCAGAGATTGTGCCACTGCACTCCAGCCGGAGCAACAGAGCAAGACTCCGTCTCAAGAAAAAAAAGACTCCAAGACAGAGAGACTCTCTGACCTCCCTAAACCTGAGCGTAAAAAGAACCCCTTCGAAACCTTAGACGTAAAGCGAGAGAGGCAGTGAGACCATGTCAGATTTAACATCAGCCCTAGGTCTAAATCCCAGTTTGGCTACTTTTTATTCGCCGTGACACTCTAGACTTTGGTTCCTCATCGGTAGGCTGGGGATAGGACTCCCTGCCTTGTCAGGTCGCTGTGAGGGTGGAGTGGATGAGAGTGTGTGATACGGAAGCTACAAGGCCTGGCCCACAGTAAGCGCTCCACAAACAGGAGTTGATATGAATAGTAGCACCGGAAAAAAGAATCCTGTCTCCAGGACAGTATTCATTGTAGAAGGAAAGTCATGTTGGAAATCCCAAGAGAAGAAGGAAAAGTCACTGCTCTGAAGAGAAGAATTGAAGGAATTTCCTCTCATGACTAGGCAGCTTTGGGAGAGGCTCTGTATACACAGTCAGATGCCTACGCCCTCATGTTCTCCAGCTTCTCATTGCCATCGCCTCCTCTGATGACCGGCAGAGACCTTCCCTAAGCATCCTAGATCAGCAGGACTGGAAGGACCCGAGCCCAAATTCCCATTTAGGATGAGAAACCCAAAGACCAGAGAAGACCAGTGATCAACTCAAGGGCACACAGCCAGCGGGCTTGGTCCACAGCCAGGCGCACCCACTAACAAAACTGCTTCCAGGTACGCATTTTATGATAGCAAGGGATACAAAAGGATAAACCTAAATGTGCATCCCCAGGGCATTGAGCTAACTTGACTTTACTCACTCCTGAGAGGGGCTGCAGTCAACGTGAAAGCAGGTGATCAAGGTTGGTGGAGAAAGTAATGTGTTTATATCAACCCATTTTGATGTCTGTGTTACACTTACATTTTACACACTTCCCGTGGAATGAAGCCCCAAACCTAGTGGCAGCTTGCATTGCAGTAACAAGGATTTTTAGAACATACCCAATCCCTGCTCCAGCACTGACCAGATATGTAATGCTGAGTTTTCATTTCCTCATCTGTGAAAGGAGATATCAGCCACCTTCATCATGCCGTTACAAAAATAAAATCAGATAACTGTGTCTGTCTGGCGCACAACAGCCACTACTTCTCTCAAACCCAGATATCCCCTTGTCTTATCGACACAGGAGACCTAATGAGTCCCACAGCAACCTGCTGATCCTGCTCTATTAATTACAAAGAAAGGTTTTCCCCCAAGCACCTCGAGAGAGAAAGAAAGAAAGAAAGAAAGAAAAAAGAAAGAAAGAAAGAAAGAAAGAAAGAAAGAAAGAAAGAAAGAAAGAAAGGACCTTCCATAATGCTTTCACAGGTTAATCGTTTTCAATTTCCTCAGCCAGAATCAAAAGTNCTCTCATGAACAATATATGAAAATGATCATTCTTCCACACAACTGCTAACACGTGAAATTTTCAATTTTTATTATTTTGGCCATTATGATGGGGTGAAGTAGTATCTCACTGTGGATTTACTCTATATTTACCTGATGGCTGATAATGTTGAACTTTTTTTTTATGTGCTTATTGGTCAATTTTATGTTTGTTTGGCATGATGTGATTGGTAGAAAGCAGCCCAATTCCCAGTTCCATGACTCAAAACAGAAGAAAAAGGGTACATGTTTGCAATTTTCTAGCCTGTCTGTGGACTAGTTTCTTTATAGCCTGATCCAGAGTACAGATAAGGTCCACAGCATAGTTTGAATCTCAGGTTGGAAGTCACAGAGTTGGTAGTAAGCATCATGACTTGTGACAACTTCAGGGCAACTGCTGATCTGTGGGCACCTTTGTGAAATAATTAAGGGCAGAGGTATACATGAAGGGTTCCACGAAGCAATTGGGAGAAATTTTTAGGAAAATTAACACATTTAAAAATAGTCATGTATTTGGAAGAATTGGAACAAAAGCATACACACAGACCCAGGGAAGATGAATGCACATAGAAAGGCCTGAGAAAACCCTAAGCTTTCATACCTAACTGATAAGGGACCATCTTCTCCTTCACAGAGCCAGTTTGCAAAGGTTGGTGGATATGACTGTTTCTTTCAATACTCAATTTTAATAGATCACAAGATATATAAAAACAAAAGAGAAAAATCAGAGAAACATAGCCTATTCAAAGGAATAAATACATCTCCAGACACTGACCCTAAACAAACACAGATTTCAGACTTACTAGACAAAGACTTTAAGACTCTCTTAAATATGCTCAAAGAGCTAAAGGAAAATGCAAAAAAAAAAAAAAAATACTAAAGGAAACCAGAAAAAATATAATATATGAACAAAATAATAACATCACCAAAGAGACAGGAATTACATTAAAAAAATCAAACAGAAATTGAAGAGCTAAAAAGTACAACAGCCACATTTTAAAATTCACTAGAGAAGTCCAACAGCAGTTTTGAACAGGCAGAAGAATGAATTAGCAAACTGGAAGGCAGATCATTTGAAATTATTGAGTCTGAAGAGCAAAAAGAAAAGAGAATGAAGAAAAGTGAACAGAGCCTAAGGAACTTATGAGCCTCCATTAAGTACACCAATATATGTATTGTAGAAATTTCAGAAGAAAAAAAGAGAAAAAGAGACATTGAATTTAGAGGAACAATGTCCTAAAACTTCACAGATTTGAGGAAAGATGGGGATAACAAACAGAAGCAACTCAACAAACTTCAAGTAAGAGAAACCTGCAGAGTGCCATACCAAGACTCATTATAAACCAACTGTAAAAAGACAAAGACAAAGAGAGAATCTTAGAAGTAGCAAGAGAAAAGTGACTTATCACATAACAACGGATCCTCAGTTAAATTGCTAGTGAATTTTTCAGCAGAAATTTGCAGGCCAGAAGGCAATGGGCTGATATATTTAAAATACTGAAAGAAGGCAGGGAGAAAAACCTGTCAACTGATAATCCTACATCCAAAAAACTGTCCTTCAAAAATGAGGGAGAAATTGAGACACTCAAGAAAAAATTTCTACATTTTCAATAATGGATAAAACAACCAGACAGAAGACCAATAAGGAAATAGAGGACATGAACAACACTATAGACCAATTGGATCTAAGAGACATGCACAGGACACACCACTTAGCAATAGACATTTTTCGCAAGTGCACGTGTAACATTCCTCAGGATAGACTATGTTTTCCACAAAACAAGCTTCAGTAAAGATTGAAATCATACAAAGTATGTTTTCTGTTCTCACTAGCATCAGAATAAGAACTAGAAAAATCCACAAAAATATGAAGATTAAACAACACACACTTAACGAGCAAATTAAAGAAGTCACAAGAGAAATTTTAAAAGTCTTGAAATAAATGAAAATAAAAACACAACATACCAAAACTTGTGGGATGCAGTGAAAACAATACTAAGAGGAAAATGTATAGCTATAAGTGCTTACTTTAAAAAAGAAGAAAAATCCTATATCAACAACCTAATCTTACACCTTAAAGAAATAGAAAAAAAAAAGTAATCTAAATCCAAGGCCACTAGGATGGCTATTACAAAACAATAAAAAAGCAGAAAACAACATGTTGACGAGGGTTTTTTTTAATTGCATCTCTTGTACATTTATAGTAGGAATGTAAAATGGTACAGCTGCTATGAAAACAGTATGATGATTCCTCAAAATAGTAAAAATAAAATGAACACATAATCCAGCAATTCCCCCTCTAGCTATGTACCTAGAAGAATGTTAGTCAAGACCTTGAACAAGTACTTGTACATCCCTGTTTATGGCAGCATTGTTTACAACAGCTGAAAGGTGGAAGCAACATAAGAATCCATCAATAGGTGAATGAATAAACACAATATGATCTATACTTACAAAGGAATATTAGTGAGCTTTATAAAGAAAGTCAGTTCTGACACACATTACAAGGTGGATAAAGCTGTAAGACATTATGCTGAGTGAAACAGACATGCAAGGGCATATACTGTCTGATTCTACTTTTATCAGGTAACTAAAGTAGTCAAGTTTATTTTTTTAAAAAAGAAAGTAGAATGATGGTTTCCAGGGATGGGGGAGAAGGGGAAAGACGAGTTATTTAACATGTCCAAAGTTTCAATTTTACAAGGTGTAATGAATTATGGAGATGAATGGTGTTAACAGTTGTTGCACAGCAATGTGAATCTTCTTAAATGCCACTGAAACAACACTCAAAATGGTTAAAATTATTATAAAAGCCTCACTCTTCTCAGTATTTTTTGAAAGCAGCTATTTTTTTCATAGGAATTCAATTTATGTCAATATATAATGGGTTTATCATTGCAATTTTAAAATAAATTAATAAGTAAAGATGTTTTAAGTTTCCAAACAATTGTTTTGGCTACTCCCAGTCACTGTGTCACCTTATAAATTGTGTAATCTGATTTTTAATTTCTACCAAGAAAATTGCGTGCTGGAATTTTTATTGTGATTATGGCTAGACAGTTTTCCACCCATCACTCATGTTTCTGCACATTTTGTTGCACTGATTGCCTTTCCTGTGTATTATTTTTTCACAGATGTTTCTATAGTGACCATTCTCAAAAGATGATAAAGGTAATACCTTCCTTTAGAGCAAAGGGCATATTTTGTTACAGGTTCAGATGATAACTATACTGTCTTCCCTGGAGCACAGGAGCATATTTGTTTGTTGCATATGCTTAATACTCCTTAGAAATGCTTCATATTTTCTAGGTTCAGGGTTCTTCTTCTGTAAAAAAAAAAAAAAAAAAAAAAAATGCAGCATAGGCTGATGTGTCAATTGGTTCTCTTTGTATCACCTGGAGAAATTAGGGTTGAGGGAGCTGACCAGAAAGATACACTGAAAAGCTACTGCTATTGCTGTGAAGAATAAATTTCTTCATCTCTGATCAGAAGTTTTGTCTTCGTATTAAAAATATATTGAGATCTATCTTATGATTCATCATATTGTGTAAACTTAGTAACATTTTGTGTGCACTTGAAAAGAATATGCATTCTACTATTATTGATTGACGTGTTCTATAAATGTTCTTTAGGCCACTGGATGCACAATGAAGGTCAAATCCTCTGTATTCTTACTGATTTATGTCTACCTGTTCTATCGAGTGTTAAAGTTCTATACTATAATTGTATGTCTATTTCTCCTTCGAGTGTTAAAGTTCTATACTATAATTGTATGTCTATTTCTCCTTTGAGTTCTATCAGTATTTGCTTTCTACATTTTGGGGCATTTCTGTTACGTGCATAATCATTTAGGGTTGTTACATGTCTTAATAAATTGACCCTTTTATCATTATTGAATGTCTATCTTTATGAATGGTCAAATTCTTTGGACTAAAGACTGTTCTAACATTCAATAGCCACTGCCACTTTCTTATAATTACTCCGTTGTATTGTATATCATTTTTCACTCTTTTCCTTTTTAAAATACGTGTGCTACATATTTTAAATGCATTTCTTGTAAATATAGTACAAAGATGCATGTTGCCTTTTTTATTAGTCTGACAACCACTGCCTTTCATTTGAAGTACATGAACTATTTATATTTAACTTTTTTATCTGGAGGTGTTTAAGTCTACTGTCATTCTATTTGTTTTATATTTGTTGCGACTGCTCTTCATTCATTTTTTATCATTTTCTTGTCTTTTCATTCAGATTATTTTTCAATAGTTTTACGTTTGTTGTTGACTTATATCTGTTTTTCTTTGTAATGGTCGCTTTAGACTTTAAATGTAAAATTTTAATATATTATGGGCTATCTTCAATCTATATTAAAATATTATCATAGCACATCATGTATGTATGATGTATGGATCTTACAGCAATATGCTTTCATTTCCTTCCCCTTCCATACTTGTACTATTCTTGTCATAGATTTTACTTTCATATATCTTGCAATTCATTGTTATAATTATTGTGCAATAGGCTCTATTTTTAAAATGTTAAAAATGAGAAAAAAGTATTTTCTGTTTTTTTTTCACACTTTTACCATCCTTCATTGCTTTTCTAAGGTCCACGTTCCCACCTGAAGAACTTTCTTGAAGATGTCTTATAGTGCAGGTCTGCTGTTTATCTTGCTTAGGGTTCATTTAGCTTCCTGGATTTGTAAGTTTATCATTTTCATCAATTTCAAAAATCATTTTGACTATATTTCTTTACATATTTTTGGACCACTCTTTTTTTAAAATTTGCAATAAAAATACATGGTTGGTTGACCACTTGATAATTGTTCTACAAATCATTAAGGCTTTGTTTATTTTACTTTTTTAGTTTTATTTCTCTCTGTGCTTCAGTTTGGATGGTTTATATTGTTATGACTTTAAATTCACTGATCTGTACTTCACAAGAAGTATGCTAATAAGTGCACCAGGTTACTTTTTTCATATTAGATACGTTATTTTGAAGTAATTGCCTACTAGTTCCTTTATATCTATCATTTCTATGTTTTTATGTATAGATGTTTCTCCTGGTTATGAAAGTCATTTTTCTGTGTCTCTGTATTTGTTGATTTTGGATCAGATGCTGGCCATTTTTCTGTTATATGGTTGAGTGTCCAGATTCAGTTATATTCTTTTAACAACTGTTGAAATTTATTCTGACAGATAGGTAAGTTACTTGCCAATCAACTTGATTTGGGAGGTTAGTTTTAATCTTTGTTAGGAAAGTTATATAATATGCTTTTCTCCAGAACTATAATAATTTGAGATTGCTATTAAGGATGGACCTTTCTGAGGTCTCTAATGAATCCTTGAGCATTTTTGTTGTTGTTTGTTTGTTTGTTGTTGTTGTTTTTCTGAGACGGAGTCTCGCTCTGTCGCCCAGGCTGGAGTACAGTGGGGCGATCTCAGCTCACTGCAAGCTCCGCCTCCCGGGTTCACACCATTCTCCTGCCTTAGCCTCCGGAGTAGCTGGGACTACAGGCGCCCGCCACCTCGCCCGGCTAGTTTTTTTGTATTTTTTAGTAGAGACGGGGTTTCACCATGTTAGCCAGGATGGTCTCGATCTCCCGACCTCGTGATCCGCCCACCTCAGCCTCCCAAAGTGCTGGGATTACAGGCGTGAGTCACCGCGCCTGGCCGAATCCTTGAGCTTTTAATGAGGATTCTAACCTGTGTCTGGTTGGAAGATGATTATCTCTTACTTCTGTATAAGCTTAGGTATTATTTAGATTACCACTTTCTGATAGGATTTTTTTGTTTGTTTGGTTGGTTGGTTGGTTTTGGCTTGTTATTACAGCGTTTTACTGTATGCCTCTACGGCTTGATATTTAGCAACAGATCCAAGCAGGCCCCTATACAGAGTTTGGGAGCACTTTCTCTACATGACTCTCTCCTTCCAATTCCCTAGCCTAAAAATTCTTCCTGCCTTAGCTTTCTCATACTCTAATCTCTATTTCCTCAGCTCAAAAATACAACCACGCTCTGTTTCAGTCCTTCTTCCTGGCACTGAGTTCTTGGAAGTAATTGCTCAAGTAAACCCAGATAAATTATAGAACATTCGTTCTCTGAAAGATCAAAGTCTCCTGGGTCCTGTTTTCCAGTACCTAATAAAGTTTCATATATTTTTATTAAATTTTTAATTTTTTGGTGGACAAGTTAAATATTTTTGAAATCTCAAGTGTAATATATATGTATGGCATTAATAAGAAAAGATATTGAAATGTTGCATATATTTGGTTCAGAATAAAAAATTTTATTTGGTTTTAGGGAATAACAAATACAATATTTTAATATAATAAAATAATCAATGAAATATACCAAAATTATGGGCAAAAATAAATTACAAATTTTATGCAATTCGATTTTTAAAATTCTCTTCTTTGAACATCAAATACTGTCAGAACAGAATCTCTAAATTATTGGCTCTTACTTTCTATAGTGTACAAGAATTGGGTAAAATATTTGCCAATGAGCAGATTCCTGAGTTCAAACTCAAGGTATTATAACTAATGAAGTTTTAGGTGGCCCAAAAATATCATCATTTTTAGCATTACTCCTGTTGATTCTGATGTGGAAGGTCTAAGAGAAAATTCAGATGAAATGTCCTTGTGTTGTTGATATTTTCCTTCTGAGTGACTGTTTAATGATAAATGACCATATTGATTCTGCAAGATGAAAGCATAATTTAAGTGTCAGAATACCTCGAGGCTATGTGGGCCTTATATTCGACCGCTCCAAATTAGTAAACATGGAAACTAAACATTTTGTTTTCTTTCTGTGATAGTTAATTTTATGTGTCAACTAGACTGGGCCACAGGATGCTGAGATATCTGGTTCAACATTATTTATGGGTGTGTCTGTGAGATTGTTTCAGGAAGAGATTAGCATTGGAATCATAGGCTGAGTACAGCACATTACCCTTCCCAATCTGAGTTGACATCATCATCCAATCCATGAAGGACATGAATAAAACAAAATTGTGCAGCAAGGCAGGATTCATCCTCTCTCTGCCTGACTGACTGGGCTGGAACAGCAGTCTTCTGCCCTGAGTGTTCCTGGTTCTCAGGCTTTCAGAGTCAGTCTGGAATCCACACCACTGGCTCCTTGGCTCTCAGGCCTTCCAACTATACCACAGACATTCCTTTGTAACCAGCTTGCAGATAGCAGGTTGTGAGAGTTCTCAGCCTCCATAATTGTGTGAGCCAATACCTTATATAAGTCTCTTTCTAGATGCATATATCTAGAATAGATCTGTTCCAGAGAAACACAACCAATAGGATATATATTTACACACACACACAAATGTATATATATGCACACATGTGTACATATATGCAGTTCAAGAAATTAAAGGAGATGATATTTAAATTTGGCATAAATTAAATCTTACCATGCAGGTAGCTTGGACAATGTAACTTGAACACACAAGTGTGTGTGTGTGTGTGTGTGTGTGTGTATATATATGTATATAGCTTGGACAATGTAGCTTGAACACACAAGTGTGTATATATATACCTATATATGTGTGTGCATATATATACACACACACATACACACACATACTTATAGTATATATATACAATGTAGCTGGAACACACATATATATGTGCATGTGTGTAGATATATACATATATACACATATATACATATATACACACATATATACATATACATATGTATGTACATATATACTATATATACAATGTAGCTTGAACACACAAATATATATATGCACATGTGTGTACATATATACAGTTCTATATACAGTTCAAGAAATTAAAGGAGATTATATTTAAATTGGCATAAAGTAACTCATACCATGCAGGTAGCTGGAACCACTAGGATATATATTTACACACACACACACACACATATATATATGTACATGTGTGTACATATATACAGTTAAAGAAATTAAAGGAGATGATATTTAAATTTGGCATAAATTAAATCTTACCATGCAGATAGCTTGGACAATATTTTAGGTGCCTTATAATCATAAGAAAGACATATTTGGAATGTTTAATGTGGTTCAGTTGGAAGCTCAAACCACCCTAAATCTAGAAATATATTAAAAAATAAAATGCCATTTGTGACAAGGTCTCATAGCACTTAAGTTTAGGTTTTAATTTTCTCCAAAAGGTATTTAGTAGCAGGCAATATGCCATTTACTAGTATTTATTACTCTCTGATTAATTACTTGGTTGACAAAATAAAAAATATTTTCTCTGATGTGTCTCTGAAGCCCACTGTGGGCAGGAAGATGTGGAAAGCTGAAGGGTGCTCTCTCCACACTAAGTTTTCCTCTGTCTTCTGCCTGAACTGATCCTCTTGCTATTGGGGAGGGTTCACCATGCCCATAGAAAACACTGATGTATAAAAGATGCACTTAGGTGAATCCACCAATACATTGAATACTGAGACATGCTAGTGTTTTTTTGACAGACTAATGCCAGATTAAAACCATAACAGGCCTAGGAGAACTATTTTGACAAGTAACCTTCTAAGGATGGATGACCATTTCATGCTTGGCTCCTCTCTTGGCTTCAGGAAAAATATAAGAAAGATCAGGTGCTGATTCTGAAAATGTTATTTTGGGAAAAACATTCTTCCTTGCACTTCTAGAGCTCATCTATTTTTCCTCAAACTGGAAACTTGCCAGTCTGCCCAACAGTGGAGAAACCTCTAAGCTTCCATTCAAACCCATGGAATGGTTTCTGATTGCTGGAGGCTCTCAATCTGTCCTGGAAATTGCCTTTACTAAAAGTTGCAAAGTACAACAGTATTGACTCTTGTCAAAAGTAGAAAGAAAATGTAAAAATTGTCTTGGTGGCCCTAGATGTATACTTTTGAAAAATCTAGGTGTATTTTAGCAAGTATTAATGTAGGAAAATCTAAATTCATATCCCTACTTGTTTTTATCTTCCTACTTAATAAAACCTACTCTTTCTTGAGCAGTTACTATACAGACAGACATGAAGCACTTTGCATAGTTTTCTCATTAGATCTTCATAGCAATCTTAGGAGGTAGACGCCTATTTTGGAGGCAAGACAACTGAGGATAAATATATTAAATAACCTGTTTAAGAGCAAAAATGACTATTAGATAGAGCCAATAAATGTCAAGGTTCAGGTCTCAATCCAGGGTTTTCTGACTCTGAAAATTCATGGTCTTAGTGATTACACTGTATTTTAACACCTTAACCTGTACCTTCTACAGCTATTGGCTACATCTATAGGATGCCTCTGACTATAATCTCCATTTTCCCCTGACATGAAAATATATCATCAACCTTGTTGAGTTTTGGAATTAATAATTTCTTCTAGGCTTAAAAGTCAGTTCTTCAGTCACATTTGATAGATGCCTTGACCTTCCTTGGATCCTCTTTAGTTAGTTCCCTTTTCTTATCAACCAGATTCAGAATCTAGTACTGTAGAAATAAGATGCCCATATTTTCTTAAGACACATTAATTCCTGTGACCCTTTCTCTTCCAGTGTTGACCTGCTCTGGAATTCTACCTGGGTTTGTACTTCTCATTTTATCTATTTCTCGAATGAGCCCCATTTTGAAGACTGAAATACCATTTTTCACCCCAGGATGTTCCCAAAGTTCTTCGTGATTTTTGTGTTTTTATTTTCTAGACTCTGTTATGATATCATCTTTTGTACTAGGCATCTTCCACTTATGGACAGACTGTTTAATGATGACTACCACCTGAATTCTCTGTTGTTATGGGTGGATCAGATTTATTATTGCTACTTGATGGATATCCTTGTACAAACATTTATTAAGTATTTTCTGAGTGCAGGCTCTGTGCAGGGGGCTTCAAATACACAAATTGTCTGTTATACATTCATACTCTATTGACTCTGCCTTATATTAAGATGCAGCCAATATTTCCTTTGGTCAATTCGAATTATTCACTATTTTTGGCTGGGTGTGGTGGCTCATGCCTGTAATCCCAACACTTTAGGAGGCCGAGGCAGGTGGATCGTGAGGTCCAGAGTTCCAGACCAGTCTGGCCAACATGGTGAAACTCTGCTTCTACTAAAAATCCAAAAATTAGCCAGGCGTGGTGGCACGCACCTGTAGTTCCAGCTACTCAGGAGGCTGAGGCAGGAGAATTGCTTGAACCTGGGAGGCGGAGGTTGCAATGAGCTGAGATTACACCACTGCACTCCAGCCTGGGTGACACAGTGAGACTCTGTCTAAAAATAAATAAATAAATATATAAATAATTCACTGTTTTTGTCTTGAAGTTGTTTCCTTCCCATCTCCCCTTGGTAGGAATATCTCTACTTGATTTGTTGTAGTTCTATTTTCTGGCCCAGATTTGCTCAAGACCTACTGCTCCACATATATGAGAGTTTCAGAGTGACACCTCTTATTTCAGCTCTTACCTCTCTTCTATACCACTTCTGAGATATGACTTAAACCTGATCATGATAATTACTTGCCTTTATCCTCTTAGATACATCCTCTGGTGGTGTGGACTTTCTCACTCTATGAGCAATTAGAGTATAAGCAATAGAGACCTCAGAAATAACACCACACGTCTACAACCATCTGATTTTTGACAAACCCGACAAAAACAAGCAATGGGGAAAGGATTCCCTATTTAATAAATAGTGTTGGGAAAACTGGCCAGCCATATGCAGAAAACTGAGACTGGACCCCTTCCTTACATCTTATACAAAAATTAACTCAAGATAGATTAAAGACTTTAACATAAGCCCTAAAACCATAAAAACCCTAGAAGAAAATCTAGGCAATACCATTCAAGTCATGGGGATAGGCAAAGACTTCATAAATAAAAAACCTAAAGCAATTGCAACAAAAGCCAGAATTGACAAATGGGATCTAATCAAACTAAAGAGCTTCTGCACAGCAAAAGAAACTATCATCAGAGTGAACGGGCAACCTGAAGAATGGGAGAAAATTTTTATAAACTATCCATCTGACAAAGGGCTAATATCCAGAATCTCCAAAGAATGTAAACAAATGTATAAAAAAAAAAGAACCCCATCAAAAAGTGAGAGGATATGAGCAGACTCTTCTCAAAAGAAGACATTTATGTGGCCAACAAACATATGAAAAAAAGTTCATCATCACTGGTCATTAGAGAAATGCAAATCAAAACCACAATGAGATACCATCTCATGCCAGTTAGAATGGTGATCATTAAAAAGTCTGGAAACAACAGATGCTGAAGAGGATGTGGAAAATTAGGAGTACTTTTACACTGTTGGTGAGAGTGTAAATTAGTTCAACCATTGTGGAAGACAGTGTGGTGATTCCTCAACCATCTAGAACCAGAAATACCATTTTACCCAGGAATATCGTGACTGGGTATATACCCAAAGGGTTATAAATCATTCTACTATAAAGACACGTGCACATGTGTTTATTGCAGCACTATTCACAATAGCAAAGGCTTGGAGTCAACCCAAATGCCCATCAGTGATAGACTGGATAAAGAAAATGTGGCACATATACACCATGGAATACTATGCAGCCACTAAAAAAGGATGAGTTCATATCCTTTGCAGGGACATGGGTGAAGCTGGAAACCATCATCCTCAGCAAACTAACACAGGAACAGAAAACCAAACAGCACATGTTCTCACTCATAAGTGGGAGTTGAACAGTGAGAACACATGGACACAGGGAGGGGAACATCACACACCGGGGCCTGTCAGGGTTGGGAGCAAGGGCAGGGAGAGCATTAGAACAAATACCTAATATGGGTCTTAAAACCTAGATGACAAGTTGATAGGTTCAGCAAACCACCATGGCACATGTTTATCTATGTAACAAACCTGCACATTCTGCACATGTATCCCAGAACTCAAAGTAAAATTTAAAAAAAAACTGTAAATAAATTAATTAATTAAATTAAAAATAAATTACAGAGTGTTTATTTGGTAAGCCTTAGCATGATCACTTAGAAAAAGTCAAAAGTATATTTTTAAAAATTATTAGATCACAGGCACACATTCATTTTTGTGCTGTATATGGCTATATGGCTGTTTTTATGCTACAATTGTGTGAAAAGTTGAGTAGTTGTAACAGAGCACCTACTGCCTACAAAACCAAAATACTTACCATCTATCTGATCTTTTACAGAAAAGTTCACCCCTACTTACTCTATGCCATTCTTCGACTCCCTGGGAAGCACATTAAATAATAATACATTGCTACCTTAAGTACTCTAATGATTAGAAGAGTAAATTAAAATGAATGAACAGCATAATGAAAAGGATATATACTCTTAGAAGCCTCATTTCTTTGGCCACTTAGGTCTCATGGCCTGAGTAATAATAAAGGAGGCGTTATACTCGAGTCATATTCATGTTTTCCAAGTCTCTGGCTATATTGGTTACCCATGATCCCACATTATTCTCATCCTTCTTCCAGAAAGGATGCCCAACTGTCCCTTCATAAGTTTGTATGAAGCAGTTCAAAGGGTTTAGAGTCATGGGGCCTTTGTCAACGTGTTACTGCTACGTCGCCAAACTGAAGCAAGCAGAGCTTGCTTCAGTTTTGTCTGACCTTCTCCAATTCCATGTTCCACCACTGACTGTGGTTCTCAGGTAGAAGCAATCTTCATTATACACTTATCACTTTTAAATTTGATCTTGCTTTATTTGTTTTCTAAATAAAAACAGCCTATGGGTCCTTGAAAATGTAGATTTGCTCGTTAGGTTTGTATCTCTCTCTGCTTACTTCTACCAAGTTTTCTAGGGACTAAACCAACTTTCTAATAATAACAACAACAGCTTTGCATACTTACTATATAACAATCCTAATGATAATAAGCATTATAGTTTAATAATAAGCTGTAATAGTTTTGAATGCTTATTATATGTTATATGTAGGAAATGGTTCCAAGGTCTGCACATAAAGTAACTCATTTAAGCCTCACAACATTTCAGTCAGTCTGGCACTAGAACATATGCATTTAATCAATATGCAAAAGACATATTACTAGGCAGTTTTTCTTAGTTTTCAGCATGGGAAGAACATAAGAAAGTGGTATTACTAGTTAAATGTCTTTAAGGGAATTCCCTAAAAATATAGTGCATATATAGATACACACACAAATATGTACATATATGTATATAACTAATGCATATACATATATACATCAATGTAGTAAGTATACAATAAATTTTTGTAGCTAGTTTCATAGAAACTTTGTTTTATTCATCAAAAATATTATCAAATATCTACTATATGGCAGGTATTGTAGTTTGAAAGGAATGCTTTAACTATTTATCTGACGTATACATACTCTTAAGAATTATATTACTGAGAGTAATAAACTCACATAAATTGGATACAAACACAAAAATAAATAACTTTTCCTAGCATATAAGGGTGACTTATGGAAGATAAGTGCAAGAAGTACAAGAAGCAAGCAGTTTGGGATCACAGTAGTCTCCATCCGTCTTTCGCAATCTCTGTCATTGTTTCTCAGTCTCCCATTCTCACTCCTCCTGATCATATCTATCACAGGGTCAGTCCTTTCCTGGTACTGTTCTGAGTATCTACCTCTTTTAATCTGCCTTTCTGTAGGCAGCCTCCCTCTGTCTCTGAGTAAACATGGAAGGCAGCACACTTTAAGCCTCAATGACACTAACTAGCACTTCCGGATCCAAATCACAGATTTCCCGGAGAGGAAATCGCTGAGTCCACTGCAATGAGATGTCCTCTTCTGTGCAATCAATAATGCCTGACAGCAGAGTTAGAGTATGTTCATATGATCTGCTAAGGGAACAGAATCCCTAAGACTGCCTTAAATAGGGCGTGAAAACTGGGTAACAGTTTTGCTGTGTACAAATGTATTTCACTGTATACAAAATATATCACTGTACAAAAATATAAGTTTGCTCTGTACAAAATATATTGACCTTTTTTTCTCTCTCTCTGAGTGCCTAGCAGCTATATTAATGTTCCCTAAAACCAAGTAACAATACTTTTAACTGCCCTCAAAGAGAGTGAGAAATTTTCTTACAATAGATAAAGAATACATTAAATGTGATAAAGGCACATGGTGTTCCTAGACCTTCCTTCCTTGAATGGTGTAAGTCCCTGGTATCTCTAGATACCTATGTTTGCTTGTAATGCCAACAAAAGTTAAGGTGGTGGCTATAAATGCCATACTTTCTGATACTACTTGTAGTCTCTTCAATTTTATACTTCATCCTTCTCCCCAGATTGCCAGTTGGTAATCTACAAAAATTAGCCAAAGGATACAGAAAAGGTGAAATGGGACCCTTTCGAGTGGTATCCTCTAGACCTGTAGGAATCATAAAACTGGGCTACCCAAGTGAACTGGTTACCACTGCTAAGTGAGAGACAAAAAAATTTGCCACTTCTGTGGCAGAATTCCAGCTACTGATTTCCTTTTCTCAATACTCTCCATAGGTCAAATGCTGAATCTGAAATCACATAGCTATTACTGAAGAGATGCTACCAAAGAGATGCATTGAGAGATGTTCAAACAATCTATTGTGTAGCTAGAGACATTTTGGTATCAGTTTTACTGATGTAAAAAGTCTTTTTAAATTTTTAATTCAAAGTAAAAATATTTCTCTTATTTGAGTAAACAGTTGGGGTTATTATTTGCTTTTAGCATATTTACGATTAAGAAAGATTTATGTACATAATGTAGACATGGAAGAAATGAAACAAATACAAAAAAGAGCCTCAATTCCTTAAAAAACTAACAAGAATTAGGAAAGAAAGCATAAACTTTGGGGTAGAGATCTGTATAGACATACCACAAAGGTATATCACACACTAGCATACAACTTACCAGACACAGAGGGTTCTCATGTAATTATCCCAATTGCCTAAATTCTGTTTGTCGCAAAATTCTCCCCAGTTCTCTCCTATGGAAGTTTTAAAGATGGTGTAAAGGATAGATGCAATACATGTGATCTCTGGATATACTCTAGAATGTAATTTTTTAAAGCCACTTATGAATTTATTCCATCTCTACTTCCCTTTTTAAGTTCCTGCTACTAACACTTTGCAGATCTGATTAACCCACACTGAAAGAGATGCTTTCTCTAGAAATACAAAAAGTGGCAAATTGTTTTAGTATTAACTACCATACTGACCAAGTGACAGTTAGAACGGGAAAGTTATTATTTTAATTACATCTAGATCAGTGGTTCCTGAGTTGGACTGCTCCTGACAATCCCTTGGAGTCCTAAAGCAAAACCAATGCCTAGGTCTCACTCCAGAGACTTTGATTTGTCTGTGGTAATCTCTGGGCATTAGTATTCTTACAATAAGCTCAATAATTCTTTTAACATTTTCAAATTTAGAGGAAAGTTGCACAGATGGAGAAAGTTGCACGACTTTCTCCATTTCCTTTCTTATTAACATCTTACATTGCCCTGGTACATTTGTCGCAACTAAGAAACCAGCACTGGCACATTATGATTAACTCCAGTCTATTCAATTTCCTTAACTTTCCCACTAGTGTCTTTTTTATTTTTATTTTTTATTTTTGCTGCAGAATACCATTCACGATATAATACTACTTTTTGTCATGTCTCCTTCATCTTTGCAGGACCATAATAGTTTCTCATCCATTCCTGGATTTTTAATTTTATTTTTTAAATGTCTTAATTTTTAACTGTTGTGGGTACATGGTCGGTATATATATTTGTATGGCACATGTGATGTTTTCATACAGACATGCAATGCGAATTGATCACACGATGGAGGATGGGGTATCCATCCCCCCAAGCATTTTTCCTTTGTGTTACAGTCCAATTACATTCTTTTAGTTATTTGAAATGTACAATTAAATTATTATTGACCATAGTAACCCTGTTGTGCAATCAAATAGTATGTATTATACACTCTTTCTATTTTTTTTGTACCCATTAATCATCTCCACCAACCTCTAACCCACCACCCCAACCCTTCCCAGCCTCTGGGAGCCATCCTTCCATTCCTTATTTTTAATGACCTTCACTCCTTTGAAAAATAATGGCCAGGTATTTTGAAGAATATTCCTCAATTGGGCTTTTATATTTTTATCATGGTTAGACTGGTGCTATTGGTTTTTGGAAAGAATACCACAGTGGTGAAGTGCCTTTGTCATTCATATTAGGGAGTAAATTCCATGAATGTAACTCATCATGGTGGATGTTAATCATAGAATTTTCCTGTTTCTTCACTGTGAAGTTATTTCTTCCTCCCTTCACATACCCATACTTTATTTTTTTTTAATCAAGTCATTAAGAGGAGTGGGGAGGAGGAAGGAAAGAGTTAAGTTTCACCTGCTTCAGGGGAGAATACAAAAATGGTTTGTAATTCTTTCATAAGGAAGATTTCTCTCTTTTCCTACATTTATTTACTTAATCTTTTATTTATACAAATGTGGACTTGTGGGTATTTGATACTTTGGACTGTAACTCAAAACTATGTTATTCATTTTATTACTCAGATTTTTCCATCTTTGGCCATTGGGGCCTCTTTCTGGTTGGCTGTGTTCATATTTTAAGAGGCCACCAGATGGTTCGTTCTCAGGTACAACCAGGATCTGGAATTCTGACTTATATACAATAGATCCATGTTCTCAAAGTGTTGTCCTTAGACAAGCAGCATCACCATCACCTGGAGATTTGTTAGAAATGTGAATTTAGGGGCTCATCCCAGACCTACCAAAATCAGTCAGGACGGGGTAGAACCCAGGTGAATCTGATGTGAACTAATGTTTGAGAACCACGGAAGTAGATAATACCTCTGGTCTTTAGAAATATACTAATAAGGTCACCACAAGTCTTACTTTGTGAAATGCATATGCAGTTTAAGGTGAGTGTCACATTTTCGGCAAAGGGTTGCAAGGCTAGCATTTTAGAAGTGGCCTAATTTCTCCCAGGCAATGCGCATTGATTTAGAAAGCCTTGACTGAAAAAAATGTCCCTGCTCTGACACAGGGTTCTCTCTAGTCGTGGACAACTGTGAACAGAATATGCACATGATCGAACATTTCCCCTCAAAATATGCCTCTTTATTGTGATATTATAAATATTTATGCACTTCTAATTATTAAAATGTGCAAAATTACTGTGAAGAAAGGGACCTCGTCTAACCCCAGGCTTTTCTTATTATTCTCAAAGCAGAGCCATTAACTTTCTCTAACTTTTGCTTCAGGTGTTGAAAAGCTAATTCACAGCTCCCCAGCTGCCTACTTGTGGGGACAGCTTTCTTCGGCTACAGGCAGTAATTGCTTTACTGCTATCCTAAATTGCCCTAGAGAAGAAAGCATAGCTTTGCTTGCTTTATCCTGTGGATTTAAAGCAGTGCCTATACTTGCTTTGCATAGAAGAGAACTTCTTCTCCTACAGATATTTTTATTCTAATCCACGCAACACATTCCAGTTGAGACATGAGAAACAAGATTATGAAGACATGCCCTAGTGTACATTTTATCTGCACTGGTAATGTATTGAAGACAAATCAAGGTTTCGGGGGCAGGGTTGAGAGGGGGCAGGAACTACCTTCATTGGTTCACATAGTGGAGATTAGCTTAATAGGTGTGTGGATAAAAATTCAAATTCAATTGGATGGATCAATCAAAAATGTCTAAATGGATAAGAAGTATTTGATTTGGTCAAACAGGCCAGATGTAAAACCAGAAAATTCAAGTGTAACCACTTTCCAGAACAAACCATTCTGTAAGTAAAACCAGGCACACAGAAAGATTAATAAATAGTATTTCACTAGTTCTTCTCTGATACACAGGATTGGTGCCAAATCAGATTCACAAATCTTACCAAATAGCAAGCTTTACTATTAATTTCAAGGATACAGGCAACCAAGAGGCATCTGCTTTCTCTGAAAGCAGAGAAAGCCTGAGATATTGAGGGTAGCTACCCAGGTTCTTTACACATCAAACTTGTACCTCTGATTTAGAATATTAAGTGATGCCTCTAAGTGAGATTTATGGGGTAAATTCTTGCAGCAGGGAGCATTTCAATGATGAAAACTCTCAAATTTTATAACCCAGTGTGGCAGAGCTTATGTAAAGTTCCCTAGGAAGCCATACTTTACAATTCAGAGATTCCGGGTTTATTTATCAGAGGTAAAACTTTAGCCAGAAAAATCCTTTTAAGGGCATTCTGAAGCTAACATCTCTTCCTTGTAGCATAGATTATTATAGTCTATATACTTGGAGATTCAGTGGGGAAGATGATTAGATTGGGTGACATGACTTCTTTTCTTTCCTCTGAGAGCATACCTGATATGGTTTGGCTGTATTCCCACCCAAATCTCATCTTGAATTTCCATGCATTGTGGGAGGAACCCAGTGGGAGGTAATTGAATCATGGGGGCAGGTCTTTCCAATGCTGTTCTCGTGATAGTGAATAAGTCTCGTGAGATCTGATGGTTTTAAAAAGGGGTATTTTCCCTGCACCAACTCTCTTCTCTTGTCTGCCACCTTGTGAGATGTGCCTTTCGCCTTCCACCATGATTGTGAGGCCTCCCCAGCCACGTGGAACTAAGTCCAATAAACCTCTTTCTTTTGTAAATTGCCCAGTCTCAGGTATATCTTTATCAGCAGTGTGAAAACGGACTAATACAGGGAGTAAGTGACTATAAGGCTAGCTGCCATAACTCTCTTCTCCGCACACCACATCCATACACACACTTGACACACACCACATCCACATACACACTTTACCAGTTCTTCCAGATAGACCTAGAAATCTACAGTAGTTTTGGTTCCTCTGTGGGGTTTACAATTTTTTTTCCACTCTGGTTTTTGGCAGTGATATCTGCTGCTGACCCTTGACAAGGCCAGGGCACTCACATCTATATCCACAACAGAGATTTTGCTTAGTGTATCTGAGGCTTAACGGTGTTGGTGCCCATACAAAGCTGCCCCGCCACTGCCACTGCCATTCTAAGGCAATGACAAATTAGTTCACCCTGTTGGTTTTCTTGGCCTGGGTTATAGTCAGTATATTTGCTGGCCTCCTTCTAGTTCAAGCCCCAAGTTCTATCCCCTGCAATCGATCTACAACATTGCATCCAAATCTTCTTCCTAAATTGCAAATGTGGTTGTGCCTTTCCCAGGCTTAGAAACTTATGCTGGCTCCCCAGTGCCGTCAGTATAAAAACTCAAACATGTTAGTCTGCATGCCATATTTCAGAATCTGATTATGACATCCTTGTCCTGCATCATGTTTTTCCATCCCTCAGCTTTAGATCAGCTCTCCCTTGTTTTCATAACTCTGTGCCATTGTAATTGCTGCTCACCCTACTGGGGATGATCTTATCTCCCTTTTTCATCCAGCCTATTCCTTTCTTACTCTACATGGTTTGGCTCAGGTAATCATCTTCTCTGGAATGATTTTTTAGCCCCAGCACTCTAGATATTCTTGTAGCAAAAAAAAGCAAAATGACATATGCTGTGTGAGATGTGTCTGTTCTCTTGTCTCGCCTACTACCCTTTGAGCAGGCATTCTATAATTTTTTTGTCTGAAATGTTGGTGTCTGGCATACAGAAGGAATGCAAGAATGGGCGCAATGAGGAGCATAGATGGAGCTTTCCCGTGAAAGAGGAATGTGCCATCTTTTCCTCAGAGACTGTAGGAGAAGTGTAGCTATGGATTTGTTTGGGAATTGGAAAGGAAACTTGATGTAGCTCATGCCAGATATTGATACTGAGGTAGTCGGGCTATTTGTTGAGAGTGAATATTGGGATAAGGACTTGAAGATAACATTTTGAGTATGCACTGAGGATGGAATAGGTTGCTGATCAAAGACAAATAAAAGGATTTATGAGAAGCAAGTTTCCCCAAGGTAGATTGCAGATGGTAACTTTGTGAAGCAACAGAGGTGATAAGAAAATTTCTCTAGTGATATTTAGTTGAACTTGTGTAGAAGCAGCTGACTGATCTGGGACTGGAGCAAGGTAGGGCTTTGTGGAGTTCGTATAATGGAAGCACAAAGGACGGAGGGAATTAAGGAGATGGGTAGGAGAACGGTTGAAATCCTAGCACAGGGAGTTTAGCCTGGAGTAGGAAGGATCAGAGGCCAAAAGAAGGCTTATAAATTGTGAGAAAAGTGTGGAGTCACTTTACATCCTTGGCTTTTACTGTGGTTAAGCAACATAAACTCTCATTGCCAAGAAAAGTCATAAGATTTCCCCAATATGGAAACTGTGTCATCCACATCGATGTCAGAGATCTACTTTGAATATTATGAAATCTGTAATGTAAAAGAATAACAAGACTTTCATTCCATGGGTGGGAGTATAGGGGGAGCTGGAACTAAAATTACCTCTCACTAAAAAGATTGTTAACATCCTTTAAATCTAGTTGTTCTTTTAGCTATCTGGGTGTTATCAGGAACAGAGAGATAAGAAAATGATCCATCTTTCTGCCATTCAATATTATTTTCTTTGATTTCTGGTATTCCAGTTCTCTGGTCTCTTGTGCTCATTCTCATTGCAGACCAGGGGATCTGGCTGCTGAACGGCTTGCCCAACACACTGTGTGGCAAAAGATTGAAAGGTAATTGGATCAAACGTTTCACAGGAAAAACACCAAAATGAAACATCTGTCTGTTAGGCCTACCCCCAGGAGGAAGACTGGGATTAAGTGAGCCACAAATAGCACATGACGACCTCACCAAATGGTGCGTTACTGATCCTGACTAAGATGGTTATATAATAAGGAGAAGCTGCTTGTGATGAAAGGAAAAAAAAGAACTGTTCACACTCTCCTATCTCATATGCCAGACTTAATCAGAGAGTTGTTTTGATCCTCTGATTGATTTTAATCTGGGTTGATTTTTTTTTTTTTTTTTTTTTGAGACGTAGTCTCCCTCTGTCGCCCAGGCTGGAGTGCGGTGGCACGATCTCGGCTCACTGAAAGCTCCACCGCCTCCCGGGTTCACGTCATTCTTCTGCCTCAGCCTCCCTAGAAGCTGGGACTACAGGCGCCCGCCACCAGGACCGGCTAATTTTTTTGTATTTTCAGTAGAGACGGGGTTTCACCATGTTCACCAGGATGGTCTCGATCTCCTGACCTCGTGATCTGCCCGCCTGGGCCTCCCAAAGTGCTGTGATTACAGGCGTGAGCCACTGCGCCCGGCTGGGTTGATTTTAATCTGGTACTTGGGGCCTTTTTAGGATCTTTATGGGCCCAAAACATTCTTATTTTTGAAAGCACCCCATTCATATTATATCAACTAAAGTGCATGAAAGTCCCAGATTATGTCAAATTTGCATATTTGTTTATATAATAATTATTGCAATTGTTTAACTAATATGTTATATTTTATTTTATTTTTTTTCTTGAGACAGAGTCTTGCTCTGTCACCCAGGCTGGTGAGATCTCAGCTCACTGCAACCTCCGCCTCCCAGGTTCAAGCGATTCTCCTGTCTCAGCCTCCTGAGTAGCTGGGACGACAAGCATGTGCCACCATGCCTTGCTAATTTTTGTATTTTTAGTAGAAATGAGGTTTCATCATGTTGGCCGGGCTGGTCTGAAACTCCTGACTTCGAGTGATCTGCCCACCTCGGCCTCCCAAAGTGCTGTGATTACAGGTGTGAGCCACTGCTCCCAGCCATATTTTATCATTATTTAATTAAAATACTTATTACCTTTACTTTTGCAGCATTTTATTATTTGTAACTAGTAATATCTTTTCAGGTCTTAAATATTTTGTTGACTCTTAAAAATTTCATAGATCATGGGCATTGTGCCTGATGATAACAATGGATGAAGGGGCCTGATCACAGTGAAAAGTTTGATTCTTGGAGAAGATACTATAAGAGGAAGTCATGGTCTCCAAGAATTAGTTCAGGTCCAAACTTTGCACCTAACCCTGTGACCCAGGCAGGACCCTGTGTCTCTCTCAGTCTCACTCATCAGTGCCTCCACCAATGCTGCTTTTCTCTGCATTTGCATTTGGTAGAACAGATAATTAGGCGAATACAATAAAGTGATAACACTTGTGAAAGGCATAATAGGTTGCTATGGAAACAAATAGAAGGGGCAGGAAGTTCAAGGAAGTCATTCTTTTCCCTTTGCAAAAAAAAGATAATATTCAGGCTTCCTTTTTTTTTTTTTTTTTTTTTTTTTTTTTTTTTATTACAGGCCTCATGAGGAAAATCAAATAAGATTATCTTACATTAGAAAATTTTCTTTTATACTTTATGGAACAGTGGAAACAACACAGGACTGGAATTAGAAGACCTGGTTTTAAATACTAAATTGTTCCCCAGAATGATCTGATCCTACTGCTTAGCCTATCTGGATGTCAGTCTCTACGTCTCTAAAAGGAAGGTGTGCTGGGTTGAATAGTGTACGAATTCATATCTGTCTACAATCTGTGGATGTGACCTTATTGAGCAATGGGGTCTTTTCAGAAGTAATCAAATTAAGATGAGATCATACTGGCTTAGAGTGTGCCCTCATCTAATAACTGGTGTCATTATATGTGGATACATACACACAGGGGAGAATGACATCTGAAGATGGAGGCAGAGATTGGAGTGATGCATCTACAAGGATTGCTGGCAGCCACTGCAAGCTAGAAGAAGCAAGGGAGGATTATTCCCTAGAGCCTTTGGATGGAGCAAGGCTAGTCTACACCTTGATTTTAGACTTCTAGCCACCAAAACTATGGGAAAAAAAATCTCTGTTGTTTCATGCTACCCAGTTTGTGGCAATATGTTGGAAACTCATATAGGGTGTTAATAATAGAACTTACCTGACAGTGGTATGACATCAAGTCTAGTGAGGCCTGGCCTGTTAAGGTGGGAATCCTGAGATTCTGGGTCATTCATTGTGAACCAGCCATATTTATTATATATCTCCGTCTGCCTTATTCATCACATACTATCCTCTCATTTCCAGTGTTTCTCTATCAGCTTCCAATCACCATGTTATTCATTGGTGTGTGGTTTATAGCTACCATTCTTAAGAATCAGTGGTTTGATTTTTGTCTGTTTGTTTGGATTGGCCTTCAAAGTCTTTGTCGCATCTTTCTGCATCGTGCCAGTTGGCCAGGATAGGCACTGTAGTGATTAAAAAAAAAAAAAAAAAAAAAAAAGAGAGAGTAGAGAGTACTTTGGATATTGTAAATCTCCAGGTAAATGTTAGTTATTTGGATAAAAAGTTACTTATATACAAAGTAGAAAATAGAAGTAATATGTGCATCCAAGCATAGACACAGTGGAAAATGCATTGGCTTTTGGTCCCAACACTGCAAGTGTCTAATACAACCATGTCATGTGACCAATTGGTGCTTGCCCCTCCTGGTCTATAAAATGAAGGAAAAGAGGTAGGATACATCAACGTCACTTCTAACTCCAATATCACCTGAACTCTGTTAATCTGAATTTTGGGAGGTATGGTTTTTATGAGTATTCACAGAACTCTGTTTTAAATGTTGCCTTTTCTTTTTTTCTTTTTTTTTTTTTTTTTGAGACGGAGTGTCGCTCTGTCGCCCAAGCTGGAGTGCAGTGGCGTGATCCTGGCTCACTGAAAGCTCCGCCTCCTGGGTTCACGCCATTCTCCTGTCTCAGCCTCCCAAGTAGCTGGGACTACAGGCGCCCGCCACCGTGCCGGGCTCATTTTTTGTATTTTTAGTAGAGACGGGGTTTCACCGTGGTCTCGATCTCCTGACCTTGTGATCCGCCCGCCTCGGCCTCCCAAAGTGCTGGGATTACAGGCGTGAGCCACCGCGCCCGGCCAATGTTGCCTTTTCGTAACATAAAAAAATTACCTTTTAAGTTAATTTAGAAAAGTGATTAAAAACCAGAACTTTGAAGTTATGATAAAGTCCAGGGCTTGAGTCCAACGTTCTTTACTTCAAGATGCATGATGCTGCAAAGTGTGGCCAATTCTAAATCATGGCCTCTAAATTTTTTTACACTTCTCTCATCATGTGATGGCGTCTTTGTCTCCTATTGAATCTGGGCTCTGTGAATGCTATGCAAATGACACTATGCAGGCTACAAGACCTAGGCTTTAAAAACTGGTATCACTCACTTCTTGTCTCTTCCAATGCTCACTCTTAGTATCCAGTTGCCATGATCTGAGAAAACCAAGCCACCCATTGAGAAGTTACATATAGTCATTTGATCCAAGAGCCCCACTTGAGGATCACATGCCAGTATCAGTCATTGGGCATGTGAGTGTGTGAGCCTTCAGATGATTCTAGCTTCCAGTCATCATGTTCCCCCGATCTTTGAGTCATCCATTCTAGCTGACACTGCTTGGAGCAAATGTGTGCTGTCCCTACCAAACACTGCCCAAATGGCACATTTTTGAGCAAAGTAATTGTTCTGTTTTAAACCACCAAGTTTAGGGTGGTAAATTATTTCTTTAAGCTTCAGATTCCTCATTTGTAAAATGAAAAAAAAAATGATGTCTCTCATGGAGTTATGCAGATTAAATGAAATGATATACCCAAAGCACAGAATATCTAACATTTTTAGATCCAATTGATGTTAGCTAATTGATGGCTTACATCTTATACTTGATGTTTTAATTATTTTTTGACTGATATGGGCTTTCAAAAGCCTTATAACCCTGGATAACTAAAATTGAACCCAGACAAGAAAAGTAGATGTGATAGCAATGAGCAGTAGAAAATTGATGAGCTGAGCCAGTCATTCTATCCTTCTCTCCCTTTTTCTGTTTTCAGTAGAATCCAAGAAGACACTAAAACCTCCAGTACTCATGGAGATATGAGTTTGCTCATTATCAATCTAATTGATCCTTAGCATCGGTGCCTAGACAGACTATAGGGAGCTGAGAGTGAGCCACGGAGTTCATCACACTGTGTAAATGGCCTTTGTGAAGAACTTCCTGGGGTATGGTCCAGCTTCCCGGAATGGTACTTTCCTCAGAAATGTGTCTGATTCTGTTTTCTGGGGCATACAGCTGACGAGCAGACCTTGATGGGAGATGAACCCAGGTGGTCAGTTTGGCTCCAGAATCAGCACTCTTAACCTAGGGTTAGAGAACCCAGTACACTAGAGTTGTAAAAGTGAAATATCCCTTAGATATAGTTTCACATACCATGTGTGTTAAGAAAATATATCCTATTAAGGAACTAAAATAGTGAACCATAGAGGAGGATATTTCAAAATAGAAGGAATAATCCATGGAACAATATTTCCACTTAGTCTAAAACTGTAAATTTTCATCTTGAGGCAAGTGGTTCCTAAATGATTATTTCTATAAACCTACAGAATGAAATGGGTATATCCATTGTCAGAGGAGTGAGGGAAAGGGCTGCCATGTAAGAAAGGGCTCATTTGCACCTAAATCAAAACTGTAACCTAAATTCTCTGCAACTTGAAGGGAGCAGATATGTGACAGGGATAACGATTTAAATTTTGAAAGGAAGTCTCAATTGTTACAAGTTCCTTACTTGCTGCCCTCCATTTTCCCATGGGAAAATTCTTCAAATCAAAGGCAGAGGGTAAGGAAGAAAATGAGAACTGAAACGCTCCCAGCTAGGAGAGAGGAAGAACTGTAAAGAAACCGCCCCCCAAATTACACTATAGAATTATTTTTCCCTATGGTATTAGATCCCCCTTTCCTGGCCAACAGCAGCCCCTTTCCACACTTCTAGGAGCACCAGGATCAATTACCATTCATTATTATTTCATCTGCATAGACAACAGAACTTGCTGCTGTCATAAAAGTAAAGGAACAGATTTTTTAAATTGCTCTTTGAAGGAGCTCTTCTATATCAGTGCCATTAAATTAAATTTCTGCTCTGTATAATGCATAAAAATGGCTTGTGAATTTTTTTCCTTGGGTGACTCATTTTGTTTGAACTCCAAAGCAATTCCTCAGAAATGGAAAGAGGCTATTTAAAAATGAGCTGTGAGATTGTCATTAAAAATCATTTTTTTAAAGCAAAAGAGATCTCTCCTAGCACCAAATGATAAAATACAAATTTGAGAATCCTGAACTCAGTTTTCAAAGGTATCACCTTTGAAAAGGAAGTTTAAAAACTATTAAGTAGCCTTTTAAAAAGTAATTTAAGGAAGTGAAGAAATAAGAATAAAATCTTAATTTTTAAGTAAAAAACTTTACCTTTTCTTATATAAAGAGAAGAGTTTCTTGGTACCTCTTTCTTATATTCCATTTAAGAAATTATTAGCCTTGCACAGCAAAATGTAATACCTCTTATTTTAAAGAAAAACCTCAGTGTAAACAATGCTTTTTCTGTCTTTAGTGGTCAGTATTTAAATATTTTAATCTTTTTATTAGGCTTTAAGGTCTTTGATGAGATATTCTGATGGCAGAACACAAAGTTAAAGGTTACCAATAGAATTCAAATTGTGCAGTTTTTCTCAATAAAAATCTATTCTCTCTTTCTTCAAAATATTATTAGAAAATGTCACCTGGAGGGAATGTCTTGGACTATTAAAGAGAACTTCAAATTCTAGGCTTTGTACTATGAACTCCTTCTCTAGTTTGCTATCTTCCAGTGCCAACCCATTCCCACTTCTTCAACTTCCTCCACTCTCTAGAAAGACTTTCTAATGAAATTATTCCATAAGGCCTCAATCATTTTATTCACTTAAATTTTATTTTTAAATTTTATTTTAAATAGAAATACCTCTGTAATATGCGAAAGACTTTCCAGCATAATTTTTTTCTCAGCTGCATTAAAAGGTAAAAGGAAATCTTTTCTGGAATTTTAACTAGGAGAGGCAGATGAGAGACGTTTAGGCAGATGTAGGAGGAAGGTATCAGGTCACTTGCTGTCTACCTCACATCACACAACCCCAAGGAAGGGCCTGCTAGCCCAAATTAAATTCTAGAGTCTGCAGAGATGAAAATAACATCGACTCAAATCCTTTTGTTTGTAATAGAAATCCTTCCTTCCAATCATTCTGGAAATGCTCGAGGAGGTAAGGTAAATACATGTGTTTCTTAGTCACCTCTAGTTTAAAAGTCTGTTTCCTTTGGATCAATTCAATTCTTGGATCATCTCACCTTTGCCCAGCAGCTATTTGTGTTCTGCCTACTGTAAATTTTGCCTAAACATTTTCTTCATTTCCACACACATAAAAGGCCTTGGTGTGGTGGTTTTATAACACAATAATGTGAACAGCTTAAGAATGAATATTAGCTGTCTCAGTTTTTTAAAAGTATCTCTGTTTTTTCTACTAACTTGGATACTGGCTTTTCTCCAGTCTGTTTTAATCTTCTCCTGCCTCCTCAATTTCTCCTTCACCTCAACACCTCATTTTTTTTTTTTTAAGAATAGTTTAGTTGTATCCTTCCTATTCTTCCTGGCCTCATGTTTCTTTCTCAAACACTGAGCCATATGTATTCTTTTCTCAGAATAAACTCTGGTGCCGGCTTATAAAACAATACCCTTTTCAATTTATGAAATTGTTTTTGTCTTAGCACAAATCATCTGAGGAAAGGTTTTAAGCTTAGGGTGGCAAGGAGAAAGATATAACATCCGTATTAGAATGAAGCATGTGGCAAGTAGAGGGAAGACAGAGTAGGAAGGGGGTGCAGTGGCCCTAGAACATGCACCTTATGCTGCACAACACAGCTTAGACGTGTCCCTGCTCTCTGCCACCACTCTATTTTCCATGTCTCCATGAACACACGTTCTTGATTCCAAGTGTTTTTTTAAACCAAAATTATGGCCTTGCACATTCTATGTTATTGCTGTCTCCAGATTCCCAAATTTTGCCTTTCAGAATTACTTTTGTCACCACTTCTCTACCAGCTAATAATATTTTATCTATATAAATTATTGAATTAATGACTCAGGATTCACCTCCTGTGAATTGTGTGGTATTTAATTTCTTTTCCAGCAGGTAAGAGTAGAATAAAGAGAATTTAATAAGTTACGTGCAGTCACAAAATGAGTCATTAGAATCAGAGACAGAATTTGGACACTGAAGACACAAGTCCTGCTTCTCAGTAGTCTTGTTGGCTGCATAATAATTTAACCTTCATGCAAAACAGCTGAATCATACTGTCCTCTTCTGTGTCATGCTCCCTGTTGAGACAGGATTCGCTGCCTTGGCTGCTTCTTTGTAATTCTTTTATCTTTCTGTCTCTTTGTCTGTCTGGTGTATGTGTTTATCTAAATAATTTTTTAAAGTTTACAAATATTTCAGGAACTCTCTTACGTGATGGTTGAATGCTGATCTTTTCAAAGGAGTTGAAATGATCCCATCTTAAATAGCAAAGTACTACAATATTATTCTTGCCTAGAAGCTGCCCATGTGCATTAATTTAGCTTAAGCTCATTGTGGGTGCTTTTTAACCTTAGGTTACTTGAGCTGAAGAGACTTTTCTTGAAAGAAAGCTTGGCAAGAAGAATTGGAGTAACACTTACTGGAACCTTCAGTAATTGGAGAAAGGTAGGGAAGGAATAACTGAATTAGAAAAAAAAAAAAAAAACCCATACCCAAATGTGCCAAACCAAATTCAATTAATTCAAAAGTTTACTTGGAGGTATATTTCTGAATCTCAATTTCTATTTGTTATAGTTCCATGAAAAGTATTATCTATCAGTGTACGCCCTTATCACTCAGGAAGCAAATGGAATGACTGGCTTTTAGAAGGTGAGATCAGAGAGAACATTCAAGGTAAGAGTCAAGAAATAAAATGCATTAGCATACAGCTAATGAAATGATGTGAAATAGGACATCTAGGAAGAGAGGTGGTCAGCTGTGAAGAGGTGGATTGGAAGTCAGAGGGCCTCATTGTTCTCATAACAATGAACACGCGGTGGTCATGGATACCAGGTCAGGTCAGGCTTCATTGTAAAGCTTTAGTTAGATGACGGATGGGAAAGAATCATAAGCTCTATGCGTATATGGCATTTCTTCCCCCTCAAATATTACCTTGTACTGGTGTGTTACCAGTCAATGTCTTGTAAGTTAGGCAAGTTGGCCACTGCCATGGGTTCTCACCAGGTTGAGTTACCAGGCAGAATATAGGATGCCCAGTTAAGTTTGAATTTTAGACAAGTAACGAATAATTTTTTAGTCTAACTATGCTCTAAATTATTCATTGTTTATCTGGAATTCAAATGTAACCAGACATTTTAAATTTTATTTGCTGTCTAGCATTCTTACCACCAGAGAAAATATATTTGGTTAAGAGCTGACTGTCAGCATTGCATCTCGGAAACCTGATGTGGGCAGACAGTTAGCCAAGTCATTCATTATTTGTTAGAAATAGAGCTGTCAAGGGAGCCAGATATCCATATCATGTTATCTGTTAAATATGAAGCCATTCTAAACACCCAGTGGTTTCTTGACAAGCAACTTCTTCCCTACTATAGGCATGCCAAGCCAAGGAATTGGCAGTGTTTAGCTGCCTGGGACAGGCACTGCCAACATTTGCTTCTATAATTCTCCTTTTTGTCAGTCTTCATGGATGATTAACCCACCAACCATCTTCTAACTGATACATCATATTTTAGATTTAAAATTACCATGTAATTGAGTACAACTCATTTTTGCCCACCTTATAACAACCCTGTCTCTTAAATTTGATCCTCCACAGCCCTGTTATATCCTAACTTTAAGGTTTAACCTTTTATTTTAATCTTATTTTGTATTATTTAATTTCCATGAAAGCAATCTTCCCATGGTGCATATACTTGAAACAGGTGCCAGTTATATGAAAAAAAAAAAAAGACACACCAAAACAGAAGGAAAGCTTTTCAGAGGTTCAAGTAAAATACAAGTTAAAAAACAAATAGGCATTTTGATAATTTAAGATCTTTTTTTTTTTTTCTGCCATACTTACTTCAAAGAAGTAAAGGAAGACACAGTTCTACTCCTTGAATAAATAGTCTGCATCAGAAACCCTACAACCTGATCTCAAACTCAGGAAACAGGTAAAGCCATAAGCAAGAAGATGATTAAGAGTTTCTTTAGAAGTGCTGCCAAGACAGATCTCTGCAGTCAAAGTGGAATCATTAGTGGTCTCTCAACCTCAAAGTCTTCAAAGAAAGTAGGAACAGTGGGCTTATTAGGTAATTCTCTCTATAGAAGGGAAGGTGTTTGTTTTTTCTCTATATTCTTGACAGGCAATTGTACTTAATGGACAAATTTATCCAATAGGCAAAAACTATCTCATTGTAAATTCTGAGTGTGCCTCACGGGCTAGTTCAGCCAAGTTTGTGAGATTACCAAAAACTTATTCATCCACGTAGTAAAGCAGATTTTTACAATTGAGATTTGGATTTTTAATCAGAGTAAGGTCCTTTTCATTGAATGCTCTTTTATAACTTTTGGAAACCTATACAAATAGTGCAATATTTAGAAAATAATAATGTTATGACAGAAATTATAATCATATATGGCTGTTTTTCTACTTTCACATTATTTCTGCATCCCCAATTAATTGTTTTTTAAAAAATGTTTCTTGGGGCCGGGCGCGGTGGCTCAAGCCTGTAATCCCAGCACTTTGGGAGGCCGAGGCGGGTGGATCACGAGGTCAGGAGATCGAGACCATCCTGGCTAACATGGTGAAACCCCGTCTCTACTAAAAATACAAAAAACTAGCCGGGCGAGGTGGCGGGCGCCTGTAGTCCCAGCTACTCGGAGGCTGAGGCGGGAGAATGGCGTGAACCCGGGAGGCGGAGCTTGCAGTGAGCCGAGATCGCGCCACTGCACTCCAGCCTGGGCGACACAGCGAGACTCCGTCTCAAAAAAATAAAAAATAAAAAATAAAAAATAAAATAAAAAAAATAAAAAATGTTTCTTAATTGTTCTCAAATGATAGTACAAATTCACAAAATGTTGTGAGAAAATGAAAAATAAGAACTACTTAGAAAAAAATTTTAATTCAAAATAAATAATAGTTGAAAGTCAGTAAGTTTTAAATTGTAAGGATTCTAAAAATGTATCCTCAGTGGACTAGAGCAATAGACATCAGCTATGTAGAGGCTACATTTCCCTCTCAAAGGTTTAGACAACTCAGAATTTCACATAAAAATGATTTCTTAGTGTCACTAATATTTTATTTAGTTTCCTATTGCAAAAAAATAAAAATAAAAATAAAAAACAAGCAGAGGAAATTATTCTGATGGAAAAAAAAAGACTTCCAACACTTTTAAAATTTATGGACACTAGAAATGTTTAATTTTACACGATTTCTTTTTTCTTTCCTCCTTCTTTTCCTTCCCCCCCACCCCCCGCCACTTTCTCTCAATCTCTTTTTTCCTTTTCTTTATGGTTAGAATTTTATGTCTTTGATAAAAATTTTATGACTTTTAAGAAGTCTTTGATACCCTAAAGAAATGAAGACATTCTCTTATATTTTCTAAATACTTTATAGTTTTACCTCTCACATTTTGGTATTTAATTCAGTTGGAATTGATTTGCATGTGTGGTGGGAGGTAGAGGCCCAATTTTATTTCCTCTACATGGACACCCAATTTTCAGACATGTTTCTTTTGATCTTCAGTGCCACTGTAGTGTTTTCATATATGATATACATGTCATATATGAAGTGTCCATGCTTATGTGGGTCTGTTTTATCACTATTATGCTCCTCAGGTCTATCTGATTATCTTTATCTTAGTCACAGTGGTTTTAAGATCATTTTTCATATCCAATAAGTCTGTTTTCCCAATTTGTTATTTAACAGTGGTTTAGCTGTTTTCATCTCTGTCTTTCTGCCTCTCTCTCTCTCTCTCTCTGTGTCTGTATTTGTTTACTTACATCTTAGCTGGTCAAACTTAAAAAATCAAACTTAGGGATTTTATTGGGATTGGAATAAATCTATATATAAATTTGTGTAAAACTGACATATTTACACCTATCATCTTCCAATTAATGAACATGGTATATCTCTTCATTTATTTAATCATTTAAAATGTCACTCAAAAAAATATATAATTTTTTTCATAAGGGTTAGATGTTTTCTGGTGCATTACATTTTAAAAATGTCTTCCTAACCGAAATATTTTTGTTTGAGTTTTTATTTTTTAAATCTTGTACCTATGTATAAACAATTTGCTTTCATATATTATTTGTGCAACAACATTTTCCTTTCCTTCTTATTCTATCTATCTATTTAATTTATGTCTGCAAAGTATTACCTTCAAATGATTAAAATTTTGTTGCTTTCTCCCCTCACCCCAACCGCTATAGCTTATAGTTCTTTTTATTTCTCTACCACACTGTTTAGGTTCTCCAATAAAATGATGAGTAGCATTAGTAATAGTAGAAACCTTTTATATTTTTGATCTAAAAAACAAAGCTATTATTATCTCTCTAAGTACATTGTTGCTATAGGTTTTTACGATATTCTTTATCAAATTGAGGACTTTTTTTCTCTTCTATTTACTAAGATATTTTTAAATTCATGAATACATATTAAATTTTTAAAGTTTTTTCTTCATTTTGTAATTAATATAATTGTGGCATTATATATTCTTATATAAAATATATATATTTCTGAATAAACAATTATAGTATACAATTATTTTATTTTCCTTAATATTTTAATACAGCAAATAACATTAATTGCTATTCATGTGTTAAGTCTACCTTGTAGTCCTGAGATACACAACTTGGTGATACTGTGTTATCCTCTGTACATGTTGCTGAATTTTTCTTGCTAAGTTTTTGCTCAGAATTTTAACATCGATGTATATGAGTGACTAAACCGTGGTTTTCTTATCATGGTTGAGATTAAACTATTGCTCATCTCATAACAAATATAAGGAGTTGTTTTTGTGTGTTTCTCCCAGAAGCAGTCTGTGAGACTTGAATTTAAATGCAAAAAAGTTATTTGAGAGGAGCAGAGGGAATACTGGCAGGGAAATGGACAAGAAATATAGATAAGACAAAACAGCCAATAAAGGGCAATGTTATTAAGGCAGTTTCCACAATGGGCAACTAAAATTTAATTCTGCACCAAAAATCTAGGAAGCAGTTTAATATACAAATCAGAATTATACAACTCCATGTCCAGGGAGCTCAGTTATTTGTTTAAATATTCCTATCAGTCATTGCTTGAGGGCTGCCGGGGAAATGGGGTGTGGTGGAAGTGGAGGATGTTAATTCCCTGACATTTCTGGAAGATCACACACCTGGGGAAAATCTTCTAGAAGAGGCCCCAGGCACAGAGATAAATGTGTTCACAGTTGGAAGTGGTTCAGGGCACTCTGACCTGATAAAGTTTTAGGAATATGGGTGAGACCCTAATTGCTTCTGTTAGGAGATAGTGTTCTATTGCTGTTTTTGTTTGTTTGTTTGTTTGTTTTCCAATATTACAGAAGAGTTTTAGAGGTTTTTAAGAAAATTTTGGGTAGAACTTTCCAGGAAAGTCATCTGGGTATAGAGTTTTCTTGTGAATTATTTACAGTTATGAATTCAATTCTTTAATAGTTAGAAGATTAAGTAAACTTTTTTCTTAACTCTTAAGTCAATTTTGGTAAATTACATTTTTCTAGACCAGTTCATCCACATTTTAAATTTTACTAGCATAAATTTATTATTAATATGCCTTTATTATTTTTGTGTCTACAATAGCTATAGTGATGTCATCTTTACATTTCTGATACTGGTTATTTTTGCCTTTCTTTTCTTCCTTTTCCTTCTTATCTTCATAATTCTTTTTAGATATTTGTTAATGAGTCCTTTCAAATAATTAACATTTAGCTTTATTGATTTTTTATACTGTATGTTTGTTTTCTTCCTTATAAATTTCTGCTATTTTATTATTTACTGCCTTCTATTCACTGGATTTAGTGTAATTTTTCCTAACTTCTTGATATCTCTGTTAGTAATTTCACACTACATTCTTCATTAATGTACACAATCATACTACAATTTTTTAAAATACTTCAGCTATACACTCTATGTTTTAAGAAAGATTTTTTATTATCATTAAGTTGAAAATACGGTCTAAAGGTATTTTAAAATTCCCAAACGTGAATTCTAGCAAATCTTTTAACTATTGAGTTCAGGCTTAATTGTATCACACACCATGTGGTGGTGTGCGCTCTGCATGGCAGCAATTAAAGTCATTTTTTTCTTAGCTCCAAACTTATCTTTATATATTCTGCTTTGTAACATTTCTTCTTTGTTTTCTGTTAGGTTAAGGTGGTATTTCTTCTTTGTTTTCTGTTAGGTTTCTTTGTTTCTGGTAAGTTCTACCAATAGGAGGAATAGAAGGGAGACTGCTTGAGAATGAGGTCAAGGATTTATTCTTCCTTGTTGGCTGCCTGTTTCTGTCCTGTTCCCTCAACCACAGCCAATCACCACAATCCAATAGCTGGCTCTAGTCCCTGGCTTTTTTTTTTTTTTTTTTTTTTTGTACTCTCAAAGCCAGTCTTACTATGACTTTTTATGAGGCACCAGCCAGGCAACACTTCTTTAGAAATCTGAGACCTAGCACCAAGTCTCTCCCTCTCTTCCCCAGACTAGGTGGTATTTTTGCTTTCTTATTTCTCTAACACTCATTTAACCAACAGTTCTCTGTTGGTTACCTAGTATGATTTCTACTTTCCTGACTAGATCTTACTGTCTACACTCTGTATTATTTCAGACCTTTAAAATTTGTCAAGAAATGCTTTATGGCTCAAATTATGGTTTATTCTTATAGATGTTTAACAGGTTCTTAAATTACATTTGTTCAATTTAGTTAATTATGTTATGAAAATATTTTCTATCCTTCCTAACATTTTTGGATCCTTGTCTTGTCCATTATGGAGACAAGTTTTGTAACTATTTCTTGCTGTTTGTACATTTGATTATTTTTTCTATCATCTTATTCATTCTTGCTTTACATATACTAAGGCCATGTTATTAGGTACATACAAATTAAACATTTTTATAACTTCTAAGTTGAAATGAAACTTTCATTATTACAAAGTTATTCTCTTTATCTCAGGTAATTTTTTTTTGCCTAAACTCTATTTTTCATAATAGATTAAATAATGATGATAGCACATTTAAAATCAGATAACATAAATTTGTAACTAGTAAATTTATGACTGTCTCGAAAAATGTTAAGAGGCCCAAGAGAGGGAATGGAAAAAAGCAAAAGTCAAAGGTGACTTGATAAATAATATAAATTTATATTGCCTGTTTTAAATACCTCTTATGAAATCATCCTCTGACTATTCCTATGTATCTTAGTTTAGTTCAAAACTATGCTAAATGTAGTTGAGGCTTGTTTACTTTTATTACTGTATAATATTTCACTGGTTACAACTTAGTAGTGCAATCTATGATAGCAGTTTCTGACAGTTTTTTTTTTTTGGTACTATTACTAACAAAACCATAGTCGAATATGTATTTTGGCTTCATGTGCAGGAATATTTTGAGGGCAAATATGTAGGAATAGAATTTTAGGGTCTTAGAATATGCTCAAAGATATCACTAGACAATACCAAACCATACTGTACCAATTTATACTCCCACCACAAGTATATGACAGCTCTCACTGTTTTATACACTCACCAATATTTTTTCAGTCATTTTCTGTCCATTATTTAAAATCCTAGTGAATACCTTACCGTATTTATTTATCTGCCTAATCCCTGAAATCTTCCTGGGGGATTTTTAGCATGCATATTAGTATTTTTCTCTCTATATTATTAGTTCAGAGATTCTTGGCTTCCTTATATTTAGTGACTTTTCTCTCTGTCACAGGATAGCCATTTATTGGCCACACCCTGAATATTATCACTGCTCACAATTTCTCCACCTCAAAGTTCTCAAACACTCAAAAGCTTTGTTCCCCATCACTGTTGGGATTTGGGGAGATAATAATTATTATCTGTAATTATATTCTGTGTCTATCCAACTTCAGGATCTTTTGAAAAATACATAAAGGTATCAGACAGATAAAGCTTTATTATTTTTGGTGCTAGTTTGAAGAGTGTAGCTTGGGCTTAGGTATAATGGGATTCCTACTGCTTTTCCTTGTGTATGAAAATCCACTCACAGAAATGAAGGCTTCCCACATAGAGAAAAGAAGAATGTTTGCTTCCTGTTGACAGACTGAAGTAGATACCCCTAGAAGGGGCTGAGCCACAAAGGTTTCTTTCCTGATATTGTCTCCAAGTAAGCTGCAAGGCTCCTTCAAGAGAGGAAAGCAAAGTGTAGCTTCTACAATTTTCTCTTCTGTGAATTTCCTCTGTTGCTGGGAGACATGAGGTATAAGCATGCCTTTACAATGATAACTTTTTAACCTTCTAGTTCATCACTCTGTCACCATTGTAGAACCTGTTCTTCATCTTCCTGTAATCACAACCCTTTGTCCACTCCATTTTTCCCCCTAAGTTATCACACCTCTTCTCGCTTCATTTGTCCTTCAGGCTGTACCTCATAGCTACTCACCTCTACCATCACCTGATACTCCCCAAGACATTTTGTTCCTTAAATTACTTCCATTCCTGCTTTGCCAATCCCCACCCTCAATCACCCTCAACTTTTGCTCTTTACATTCTTATTCCTGAGTTTCTGAATATTTTTGAGATAGTCATAAGTTTACTGATTATAAATTCAGGCTATTTGATTTTAAAGGTGCTCTAATAATTTTTAACAACATTTAATCCAAATTACTCTCCTGCACATCTATCACATTGTTTAAAAACTCTTGTTTTCATATTCTGTTTCAATCCACTACTATCACCCAACAGATGGCCTCTCTCTCACATAAATATCTACAGCACTGAAATTACTCTCTTTTGTGATTTTTGCCTTCTATCATAGTTATTTGTAGTATTTTCTCTTCTATTAGGTTATAAATCCCTTATGTATACAAACTTTGCTGTCTCCATTCTTGTGTTCCCTATTGCCTAACATGGAACGTGGCCTATAAATTGATGTTTAATTTTTGAATAACAGATTGAGTGATGGAAGCAGTACCTGAACCACTGAAGTTTATAGACTCTATTGAGAAGATACTGTGTTAGATCAGAATCTAACTACTCATGACATATATATGAAGCAGATCCCAAAATAACAGTTTCACCACATGTTATTTTAGCTACAGTTTTCTATGTTTTGCAAGCAGTATTTGACCAGCTTAATAAAAATATTGGTTTCTTTGTCCCAATTTCAATCCTCATTCCCTCAACGTGTGTAGAGTAGAAAGTCTTGGCTTGATGTCTCTGGAGCTTACTGATGCTATATTCTGTTTATAGTTTTGTTGTGAAAAATAATTTACTGAACTTTAAATGGTTTCCTTTTCTTTGCTGGAGAAATATATGAAGGTATAATTCAGATGATACATGGTCAGCTACTAGGAAACTTTGAATGATTGATACAATTCACATATAATTAGGAAAACACATTTTCTTCACAGGAAACAATAACTTTGTTAAACCAAGAAAGACCTCAATTTAAGTCAACAAATGATTACAACTGAAATTAGAAAATAGAAATCAAATCAGCTTACTAAGAGTTACTTCTTATCTGTAAACAAATGAAAACATTTGTATCTTGATTGAAGTTTAAAATTGGTACCTAGCTATTATGCAACAATATGTAGACATTTTCTTTTTGTTTTGTTTTGGGTTTTTATTGTTTTTTGTTTTCTTGTGTGTGTGTGGTTTCAAGGTACTTTATTTTTTTTCTTTTATTTTAAGTTCCAGGATACATGTCCAGGACGTGCAGGTTTGTTACATAGGTAAATGTGTGTCATGATGGTTTGCTGCACCCATCAACCCATCAGCTAGGTATTAAGCCCAGCATGCACTAGTTATTTATTCTGATGTTCTCTTCACCACCACAAGAGAGGCTCCAGTGTGTGTTGTTTCCGTCCCTGTGTCCATGTGTTCTCATTGTTCCACTCCCACTTATAAGTGAGAACATGTGGTATCTGGTTTTCTGTTTCTGCATTAGTTTGCTGACGATAATGGCTTCCAGCTCCATCCATGTCCCTGTAAAGGAAATGATCTCATTCCTTTTTATGGCTGCATAGTATTCTGTGGTGTAAATTTATCACATTTTCTTTATCCAGTTTATCATTGATGGGCATTTGGGTTGATTCCATGTCTTTGCTATTGTGAATAGTGCTGCAGTGAACATATGCGTGCACATATCTTTATAATAGAATGATTTATAATCCTTTGGGTATATACCCAGTAACAGGATTGCTGGGTGAAATGGTATTTCTGGTTCTAGGTCTTTGAGGAATCGTCGTACTGTCTTCCACAATGGTTGAACTAATTTACATCCCTACCAACAATGTACAAGTGTTTCTATTTCTCCACAGCCTTGTCAGCATCTGTTGTTTCTTGACTTTTTAGTAATTGCCATTCTAGCTGGCATAAGATGGTATCTCATCATGGTTTTTATTTGCATTTCTCTAATGATCAGTGATGTTGAACTTTTTTTCATGTTTATTGGCCTCATGAATATCTTCTTTTGATAAGTGTCTGTATATGACCTTTGCCCACTTTTTAATTTTTTTTTCCTGTATATTTGTTTAAGTTCCTTGTAGATTCTGGATATTAGACCTCTGTCAGATGGAGAGATTGCAAAAATTTTCTCTCATTCTGTAGGTTGTTCACACCGATGAGGTTCTTCTGCTGTGCAGAAGCTCTTTAGTTTAATTAGATCCCATTTGTCAACTTTTACTTTTGTTGCAATTGCTTTTGACGTTTTCATAATGAAATGTTTGCCCTTGCCTATACAAGATACAGAATACTATTACTATTCAGGAATAGTATTGCCTAGATTTTCTTCTAGGATTTTTATAGTTTTGGTGCTGGGAAAACTGGCTAGCCATATGCAGAAAATTCAAGCTGGACCCCTTCCTTATACTTTATAAAAATTAATTCAAGATGGATTAAAGACTTAAATGGAGATGTTTTCTATGATCATTGCCTCCTCAATCATTCTTGCTTCCATTATTTTATATAAAGTGAGTTGTGTTGCCAATCATTCCTGAATGTTAATCTTGCTCTGCTATAAACCGGTTTTATTGTTTAATGGTATATATTTTACCTTCTCTGTTATTTTGACTCCTTAAAAATGGCATAAACAATTAAAACATTTATTACTATATCCTCATTGAAAATGATACAGAGAAAAGTAGAAGACTGAAAATTATATTGTGCTTTTTTTTTTTTTTTTTGGCAATAGGGGCTACATAGATGCAAGATAGTATATTTGTAACTGGAAGAAATAGAAATCTGTGTTTCCAAGACTTTATCTAGAGTTTTAGATAAATTACAAATCTCCTCTCATCCTTTCTAAAGGGTTAGTACTTTTTTCACAGCAACATTTGACAAATTGGGATCAACAAGATGGATCTGTAGCTACTATTCAGAGGGCTATTTACTCTGGGTTGGTAAATCTGACAAGTGATGGAGGGCACTACAGAGGCTCAGCTGCTCAGTGCAAAGAGCATTACCATTCCAAAGGAGAAGTTGCTCTCACTGCAAATAAATACTAGTCTTGTATTTAAGTTCATATAAAATACAGCCTTAATTTCAAATCTACCTCCTATTAGTATCCCATAAACATTAAAAGAACTGTGGGTGATTCATCCTTTGAGAAGCTTCCCTAAATACAATACTTAGCCAATTCAGCATTAAAAAAGAGATTTATTACCAAATATCAAATTCAACTCAAATGTCATAAAAAAAGGGTTTCATAGGAAACCCACTAAATAGGTCATTTTAGTTACAAATTTTAATTTTTATACCAGCGAGAGAGTGTACTTTCTCTGTATTTTATTTTCTTCTCTTGTCTGTTCCTTCTTTATCTCTTGTTCACCAAAAATAAGTTGTAGATTTTCTGCCTTGGGAAACTCAGCCATTATATACCAAAAATTCAACTCAAGCAGGCCACGTTTCAGCTAGTTTCTGTCTCCTGTACCCGTTCCACAGGAATAGAATACAAAATGTAGGGAAGGAAATCTAATGTTTCTGCCATTTTCCTAGTAGGCTTCATGCAAAGATTAGCCATGTGACATTAGAAAACATTTAATCACTGTAAACCTCTGCTTCCCTGTCTATAGAGTTAAGCTAAAATACCTACCTGGCAGTGTGATTTTGATGATTAATTAGATACTATAGGTAAAGGTTTTAGCAGAGTAAGTGTTCAAAATAATTGAAAATATGCTGTTATTGCTGGAATAGCATGCTGTGACTCAAATGGCTGGGAAGCAAGAAGGCAGGATTGATTAATGAATGTTCGGGATTAGGAGGGAAGAGGGATAAGGCTGTTATGAGGGCTCTGAGGGTAGGGGTGTAAAAGAGGAGAAAGGGCACATAATTTTCAGGACTCAGTGAAAAGCAAAAATATGCGCTCCTTCTTCAAAAGGTGGAGAAAAAGTACCATTAAAGTTGTGAAGATACTTTACATAAAAAACTTTGGGCTGGGTGCAGTGGCTCACACCTGTAATCCCAGCACTTTGGGAGGCCAAGGCGGGTGGATCTCTTGAGGTCAGGAGTTCGAGACCAGCCTGGCCAACATGGTGAAACACTAAAATAGCCAGGCATGGTGGCGCATACCTGTAATCTCAGCTACTAGAGAGGCTGAGGCAGGAGAATCACTTGAATCCAAGAGGCGGAGGTTGCAGTGAGCTGAGATTGAGCCACTGCACTCTAGCCTGGGCAACAGAGCGAGACTGTCTCAAAAAAAAAAAAAAAAGGGAAAAACAACTTTGTAAAGTATTTCTTTTAAAAATATTTTATTGTTTATGTAGCATCATGGGGTAATAGTGATGCATGCATAACAACATAAACATACAATAAAAAAAGTATTTTGGTTTCATAATTTTATATAATACAATAAATCATAAGATTTAAACTACTGTAACTTCATTTATTGTAAGAATTTTCTGGCCTGCTTTTCTGCAAATTCTTTTAAGAAGCTACCAAAATATTACCAATTTCCTTTTCAAATGATGTAACTTAAAACTACATCAATGCTCTTGGCAAACGCATAATCACAAAAAAATTGGTCATTTTTAATTTTGAGAAAATTACTTCTGCTGATACAACCATTATTTGTGCTGTTAAGACTATTTTCTACGTTGTGACAACTTTGGGATAAATTTTTGATACATTATCTTGAAATGTAAATTTTACTAGAGAAAGAAAGAATGATTCTTTTGGGACAATTGTTCTAAAAATAACTCTTTGTACGATCACTTTGTGTAAATCTGAATTTAATTTGGTATGTAAATCTATATAATGGCATTGTAACATTTTCTCTGACATTTCTTGTAACTTAGTATATAAGAAACCAAAAGCTGCTTTACTATTTCCACATAATTTAAAACATCTATCTATTATTCTATTGTTGTAGCATTCAAAAAAAAAAGGAAAGTATTCTTTTCTTTCAAACGTAACAGTCTTCACACTGAATCTTTTTTCCTAAGACTGTGCATATTTCCTTTGCAATGTTGCTGCTGTTTTGAAAACCACAGATTCTAAACTCTTTGATGAATTCTGGTAACTCCCTGAGCTATTTACTTCCTGAGTCGTGGTGATATGCAATGCCAACGTATATGCTTTTATTTTGTAACAAAGTTTGTTGTTGAAACATTAGCAGTTCTTCTGACTGCATTTAGACTGGAAAGTTAATATTTTTACAGATGCTGCAGGGACAGACTCCAGGGCCAGCCTCCCACTATAAGTCCCAGTGCTGTCCCCAAGTAGAATCCCTTCTCTTTCCCAAGACTGCAGCTGCTGTGACACTTCTATTGCTACCGCTATTTCTCCTTCTGTGGCCACTACCAGTGCCATCAGTCTGGCCTCCTCTGTTTCCCCAGACTGCCCCAGATATGTACATATGTGCTGGGCAGCATGCCAGTTGCTTGGTGCCTGATACTACCTGCTGTGCCCCCAGGCCTGAGTCTGCATGTGTTCACACTTGCTCTCTGGTATGTCTCCCCTGCTCATGTTGATGCCCCACTGCCCTATCAGACTTCACTTACGAAACACAAGTTCAAAGATAGAATGATTAAAATTTCAGTACCCTGGTAGCAGAGTGTTAAACCAAATGTGGGGCCCTGTGGGACTGCAGTAAGTCATAGCCCATGAAGCTGGTGTTGTCCAAAGGGAGATGGAACCCTATATCCATAACAAAGGGATGCAAGTCTGCAAAAGAGACACACACTAAATACAGAATCCAGATTTTGAAAATTGTATCAAGGACAGAAAAGGGTACAGTGAACGAAGGCATTTCTGGGTTGCCATCCTATCTATCAGTTAAATTTGGCAATGATCTCATTTTTCTGAACCAGGTATGTATACACGGGACCAGGCTTCTGCGAGCTAGTCGAGTTGCAGTCCCCTTCCCCAGGCAGCACTAATCTTCATACAGAAAGGCAACTTGTACTTCTCCTATTTAGGCATTGGCAACATCAGGGTTACTAGAACATCTGCCAGATTTTAAGCAGTCTCTTAGCAAGCAGATCCAAGCTCTGGAGAGGAGGCATAAACGTAAGAGAAGCTCTTAGAACTCCATCCAATTAGGTGCGCGTCAGGACAAGCTTTGAGCCTTGGAGGAACAGAAATACAAATCAGGCATTTGAACAGAAGCACAGACAAGAGAGCTGGGGACATACTGTGGAGATCTTTACCTCTTGAACATTTTTCTAACTCAAATTATTGAGGTCTCTGTCACAATACCTCAAAGTACTTCTCACATATCTATTTTTTATTGTTGTATAAGCAGTGATTTAAAAAAATTATCTACCTAAACTAAGCAAATTTTATTATTTTATTTGAAAATGCATTTGTGAAGGTTGGGACTTACACATTTTCAAAAACATTAATATTTCTATGGCATCATTCCAAGAAGACTATTTGGTCCTATACATTTTTTTGGCTTCTCATCCTCTTTATATAAATCAAGTTTTATTGATAATCTCTTCAATCATCTTTGTGAACCCTCAAAACTTTTAAGTAGGGTCACTATAGTATAATATATACATGCAAATTATATACAAATAGTGATCCTAGGTTATTTTCCCCAAGTGTATGAAACACAAATACCTTTTCTTTTTAGGTGACTAAAGGAAACTATTTTAGCAAAGGTTAAAAAAAAGTCTATGCTTTTGAATTGTTGACAATGTTTTACCAACTCAGCACATTTTATGAAAATATGTTACTCAAAAATGCCCTTAGATTTTATGAATTCAAACGTTAATTTTAAATGGCACTTTCTGGTATGTTGAAAAAAAGTGGTGTAAATGGAACTGTGCAGTAATTTCATTGCTGTGTATATAAATGATCCATCAATGCTTACTTGAAAAAAATGTTCCCTTTGAAATGTCACATGCAGAAAGAATTGCTATAATGCTATTATTAGCATTTAAAATATACTGCTCTTCAAAACATTACATCTGAAAAAGAGTCTGAGTCAGGTTTTCTGTAGAAAGCATAACCAAATCATTCCATATTTAAATTGCTGTTTGAACATAATAAAAAGTGGATTTGCACCCTGATGTCAGATATTGAGAGATGCTGTCAGCAATTCCTATTGGTTTGGGAGCGTGAGCAAACACACGCATAATAGATACTGTTCCTCGCCTACTCTATATTTACTCCTGGTTTCTCAGAAAAAGAACCCCAGTTTTATTTAGAATGCATTGAGCTCAACAAAGTAACACCTTTCTTCACTGCCTTAGAGTTAAGGAGTGGGGCAGGAGACACATGCAAAAGATGGTGAATTTCTAAGAAAATTTTTGCTTTCCTAATTTTTGGGTTCCACTATGCTTCTTCATTCTTTGTCTTTCTTCCTGCCAAGAGCATGAATGTGAGACTGGATACTGAGGATTCCAGCATGAGGATAAAGCATGCTGAGGATGGTAGAGTAGGAAGCTATAAAGAAAATAGGACAATTATAACTTCAGGTGATGCTTCTGAGGCAGCCGTTGATAGTCTAGCTTGGTCTGGACTTCTCATTATGTGAGAAAAATAATAACCTATTTATTTCAGGGACTGTGGGTAGGTTTCTTTAACATGAAGTTAAAAAATCATCCTACCTGATTTAGATTTTGCATACAGCTGAACTTATTCCTAACATATACATTCGGAAAACAAACTGTAAACACCTAATATTTAATAAATTTATTTATCAGTTCAAGCTGTATTAAAACTGTATGTTTCAATATCTATTAATATAAATGTAAGTCTGAAGTTCTAAACTAGTGTGGCTTGTCTGCCCTACCTTGATGTAAATAGAAACATTTACCAAGAAGAGTATGGACTTCAATTTCCAATTATTAAAATAAATCAGAACTTTCAATGTGTATGTTAATTAGAGCTCCAATTCATAATGGACTAGTTCCATGAATAGGCAGAATAAACAGTTCCATTTTAACACGAAGTCACGTGAGAACATTCCCTGATTCTTCCACTTTTAATAGGCATTTTTTTATTAATGTATGAGGGGTGTTGTGTGTGAGTCTGCAAATCAACAGTACACAACTTGATGCATTTTTTTCATGGTAAATCTACCTATGTAACCATCACCCTGATCAAGAATGACAAAACTAACAGTAAAGCAAGTCCCCTTGTGTCCTCCATACTGTCATGAAGACACCTGGTATCTTGACTTCCAACTCTATCAGTTAGGTTTGTCTGTTTTTGAACCTTGTATAAATATAATTATCATAACAGTGTATACTATTTGTGTACAGCTTCTTCTGTCCAACTGTTTTATAATTCATCTATTATAATTGCATAGAGCAGTAGCTTATGTATTTTCACTGGTGTATAGTATTCCATTGTTTGAATATATCACAAAAATAAAATTTTTCTGTTCCACTATTGTTTACATGTGGGTTGATTACTACATGAGGCAGTTATGATCAGTGCTGCTATGCACATTTTTGTTCATGTGTTTTAAGAGAAATGTACAAATTTTTTTGTGGATATATACCTAGTAACGGAATTACAAGATTATAAATTATGTATATTTTCAGCTTTTGTAGATACAACCAAACAGTTTTTCAAAGTGGCTTAACCAATTTACAATCTTCACTGCACTGGATAAGAGTTCCAATTATGCCACACCCATTTTCACTAACACATTTTTCCTTTAAAAAGTTTATCGTTTTGGCTAGGGTTTGTGGTGGTATTTTCTTCAGCTTTAATTGACACGCCCCTGATTAATGGTATTGAGCACTTTTCATAGGTCTACTGACCAATTGGATATCTTTATTCATAAAGTAGATGTCCAGAACTTCTGCTGTTACTTCTATTTAGCCATTTTTTTCTTATTAGTTTTTATGGATCTTAGGTATTTTGAGTATGAGTGTTTTGTTATATGAACAAATTGCAAACGGTATCTTCTCCACTCTGTGGTTGCCTATTTATTCTCTAAATTTTTATTTTAATAAATAGATTTTAATTTTAATATACTCAATTTATAAACTTTTTCTCTTTTTTTTTTCAACTTTTATTTTAGTTTCAGGGGGTACATGTGCAGGTTTGTTACATGATTAAATTATGAGTAGCAGAGGTTTGATGTACAAATGATCCCGTCACTCAGATTGTGAGCATAGTACCTAATAGGTAGTTTTTCAATCCTTGCTCTCCTCCCACCCTTCTCCATCTAATAGTCCTCAGTGTCTATTGTTCCTGTCTTTATGTCTATGTATAGTCAGTGTTTAGCTCCCACTTACAAGTGAGATCATGCAGTATTTAGTTTTCTGTTATGTGTTAATTTGCTTAGGATAATGGTGTCCAGCTGCATCCATGTTGCTGCCAAGAACATGATCTTATTCTTTATTATGGCTATGTAGTATTCCATGGTATATAAGTACCACATTTTCTTTATCCACTCTACCATTGATGGGCATCTAGGTTGATTCCATATCATTGCTACTGTGAATAGTGCTGTGATATACATAGGAGTGCGTGTCTTTTTGGTAGAAAAATTTATATCATCTTTTTTCATGGTTAGTGCTTTGATGTCCTATTTAATAAATCTCTGCCTACCCCAGGGACATTCTTTTATGATATCCATCATTCTTCTATGATAGCTATTATGTTTGTATGTATCAACTGGGCACTTTATTTTTCACCTTTATTATTTAGATCACCTAGCCTTCTAATATTTATTTGGGGATTTAGTGAGACACAGATAATTTTTTATATGGATATTCCATTGAGCTAGTGTTATTTATTGATAAAAATGCACAAAATTATAATCTACACTGTTAATGAAGTCACCACTGTCATAAATCATGTATTCACATCTGTGTGGGCAATTTTTTGGACTCTGTTCTTTGTTACTATTCTTCATTACTTATGCCAGGTTATTGTTTACTACTGTGACTTTATATGTCTTGAAACCTGGCAATGTAAATTCTACATTATTCTTTCAGATTTTACTGACTGTTCTAAACCTTTTACGTCCTCAAATAAATTTTGGAATTTATTCAAAATTTGGATTTGAAGCTTGATGAATTTCAATAATCAAGCCTGTTTAAGCTTTTGATTTGAAGCTGAATTTGAAGTTGATTCCTTCAAATTTTGATGGAATTTGAGAAGTTGTTGTTCAGGTTCTATTCAGATTTTTATTCAGATTATATTGCATCAATTGATCAGTTTATGGAGATTTGGAACATAGCAGACATTCTAATACAAAAGCATGATTTCCCTTCTATTTATTTAGGCTTTCTTTAAGGTCTCTTAGGAATGTTTTAAGTATATTATTAGGGTAAGGGTTATTCACATATTTCATTAAGGTTGTTCTTAAGTATTTAATTTTTTGATACTATTATACTTTTTTTGAAATTTCATTTTTTTGTTACTGGTACTCAAAAATACAATTTATTTCTGTATATTGATTTTATGTACAACAAAATTTACTTAATTTTAATTGTTTATAGCTCTGTAGATGCTTTTGTGTTTTCCTTGCACAAAATCATATCGTCTGTGAATGTCATTTGTGAATCAGTTTCATTTCTTCCTATCCAAGACTTGTAATTTTTGTTTCTTCTTTTTGTTTAATTGAACTAGTTACAAATTCTAGTGCAATGTGGAATGTAAGTGGAGACAGTGGACATCTTCACTCCTCTGGTCTCTCTTTGGATAGAACATTCAGAATTTCATGGTTAAATATGATATTTATCATTTTTTTATATATATAATCAATTACATTAGGGATATTTATTTATATTCTTTATTATTTATTTATATTATTTCTTTCCTAAGAATTTTATCTTAAATGGGAATTGATTATGTTAAATGATTTTTTGTAAGTATTCAGACGATCACATGATTACCCTCGATTATTTAGTTGATGTTGGGGAGTTATAGTAATGATACATTCATTCTTTTATTGCTCCACCAAATTTCTGTTTCTGGAATAAATCTCAGTGATTGTGATTTAATATATATAAATATATATATGTGAACAGTGTACATATATGTGTGTATATAGATATACAAAACAGCTATACATATATAAAACTGGGAATAATGTATGTATGTATAGATCCCATATATATTATATATTAAGTGTGATGTATGTATAGGCATACACATACATACTACAGACACATTTATATAGGTATGCATATGCATATTATATATATGTAATATATCACTATGTAATATACCATGTATTATGGATATATTACATGTATGCATCACAGATACATATTTATTACATATTATAATGGATTACACATATACATATATTGAATGTAATTATTTGATTAGCAAATTGTAAAATTATTTTTGTACTTCTTTAGGAGAGAGGCTTGTGTGTTCCATACATTTTCTAAATTTTATAATTCTCTATAGTTATTTATAATAACCTTTATTATATTTTTACTATCTATAGAACCTATAGGGATAATTCCTTTTTCATGTGGATATTGGTAAATTTGTGCTCTTTTTTAAAATCAGTGTTGATAAGAGTTTATCACTTTTATTAGATTTGTCTTTAAAAACTGACTTTAGACTTTACTGAATTCCTCCAGTGTACCATTATATTCCCTTTCATGAATTTCATCTTTTGTCTTTCTTATTTTTTCCTTCTATTTTTTTGGGGGGTTTAACTTACTTTTTTTAATTCTGAAGAATGTAGGATATTTATCAAAACCAACTGTTTATAAAACAAGTCAACAACTGTTTAGAAAAAGTGTGATAATCAATGATCTAAGTATCCATGTGAAAACGTTAAAAAAAGTAAAGCAAATTTTAATGTCTTATTTTTATTATTATTCAGTTGAAAGTGTTTTGAATGTTTATGTTTTTTTTCTCTTATGAGATTTTTATAAATGAACTACTTAAATTTCCAACATTTTGTGACTTTCTTTTCTTTTTTTCATTTCTAGATTATGGGTTTGTCTCTTTCAACTTTATTTTTGGCAATTATTATTATCATATTTTGAAGCAATGCTCTTAGGTATATACATATTTAGAAATTTAGTATCTTCTTCAATGGTATTTTAAAATTATGAGTTTCCCTCTTTATCCCTAGTAATATTTCTTGTTTAAAGTGTGCTCCATATAGCCATACAAGCTTCTTGTTGCTTAGTTTTTGCAAGGTATAACTTTTCCCACTCTTTTCCAACTTTTTATATCCTTATATTTAAATTGATTCTCTTATATGCAGAATACAGAATTTTAAAAATCTAATGGCAATTTGTATTGTTAAGTGAAATCGTTCAATTATATTTCTTTATATATATTTTTAATTATCATATTTTATTTTTATACTTATTTTTAATAAAATGCTTAGGAATTCACAGGAGAATAATTAATTTCAACTGAAGTTGGAGAATTCTCCTTAAAGTTGGAGAACTACCAGGTTAAACTACCTTTTAAATAGTCAATAAGGCTAACTATTTGGCTGAAGATCAACTGAAGCTGCTTGGCATCATGAGAAAAGTCTGGACTTTAAATTCAAACGAGTTCAAAACTTGCGTCTGACAGTTTTTAGTCATAAAACATTAAGCAAGTTACTAGTTTCTTGATCTGTTAGGTTGGTGCATACAGGGATGCGGTTTTTGCTGTTACTTTCAATGGCAAAAACCACAATTACGTTTGCACCAACCTAATATAATTTCCTCTTCTATCAAATGATGAAAATATATAATAACTCAACTACAGAGAGGATGTGTAATTAAATACAATTTATGCAAAACAACTAACAGGTTCTGCCAATATAACAGAGGCTGAACAAGAGTAACTGTCTTTGGAATTATAAATAAAATCCCCTTGGACTTATTTCTCATTCTCCCAATTAACATAGTTTGTGATGAGAAATTAGTTTTAACAAATAATGTTCTTTGTGTTTCATGAAAGTTATTTCATATTGTCTTCGTAGCAGTCTGGTGACTAGACAAAGTACAGTGTTTTGTTATTATACAGAAGAAAAAACTTTGATCCAGAAACAACATTGAATGAAGGTTAGTCATTACAATTGTCATAATTGCTAGTAGAATTCCTTGAAATCATTGTTCTTTACCAAAGGACAGGGGGAGCTAGTAAATTAGAAACCACAATCTCTGATATTATAACCTTTGCTTAGGGAACCACCGACAATTCAAACGTTAATTTTACTTTTTGTATAATTCCAAATATCCAAGAATTGTCTTTGTTTGTTTTGATTATTTTCTGTAACTGACTAATTATCCTCACCATTTGCTATTGCATACTAGATATAAACACATAAGCCCATGGTTAGGATAAATCATTAAAAGTCACAGAAACTGCCTTTCTTTGGTCTGGGTTTATATTCACTTGTAGATAAAAGGAGGAGGCTTAAGTACGTTTTCAAGGTCCTTTCTAGATCTGCAAATTCATGATTATATGGAACCAATGCCTCTAATGCTAACAATAAATTTATGGAAGTGTTCTGTCATAAATTCCTTTTTAGTGCTATTGGATTTATTGTTAGGTAACTCATATCCAGCATGAATAAGGACACCCTGCCTTGAGACCTCTGTAAATAACTCATCCAACCACTGCAGGGTTCTCCCAACTTTACAGGATGTTTTCTGCAGGAATGTTCAATAAATAGTTACTGATATATCCTTGAGTACATGAATGTTTTTGAAACCCCGATGCTTCTTTCTATTTCACAGTGGGAACAATCAGGATGGACTCTCGAAATTGCTTTTACAGTTTTATGACATGTTTGGAACTCTTCATTCCACTCTCAAAGAAAAATGGGCATATTCAAGTTCACCTAAGATGAACTCCTGTAAAGCTTTCCACTCAAATGATTGAGTGATGTTAAGCAGTATCATGCACAAGAAATGAACTTTGGCAAGATATTTGTATTGATTGCCCTTGGAGTGTAGAAAAGGGTTAAGGCAATGAGAGAATAAAGAAGAGTTGGATTACTTGGTCACTGATAATTGCTCCAGCCCACAGAGCAAGGCTGACGCAGCAAATACAATAGACAGTATTAAAAGCAAGATAGGGATAATTTATATATTTTATTTAGTTTTGCACAGTACAGTAAAAGACTAATGTGCAATAAAGCTGATCTGAATAATGGTACATAGTAGATATTAAAAAGGTATTACTTTATTTCTTTAGGCTTAAACAGTAACTGAAATAATAAGATGACATAATAATTTACAATTATACAAATGTTTCTAAAATCTAGAATGTCACCATAAGAGAGGATTTTGATAATTTTAGCTTAAATAAGAGCTAATGTCAGAGTACACTTCTGATAGAAAGATGTAAAGAATCAAAGGTTCAAGCAGTAAGTAATGATCCCCTAAGATTAGTATAAAGACACTGCAGCAGATATTACTAACAAGGAATTCTAGTTCTGAATAGGTTGCTAACTATGTGAACCTAGGACATTCTTATAACTTCTGGGTATCTCAGTTCTTCTTCTAAAAAGAGTAATAGAAATTGAACTAGACCAGTGGATTTCAAATTATAGTCCATAAATTCCTTGAAGATCCTGGAACTATCATAAAGTGACTGTGAATTTACCAAAATATTGAGCATTGGACATTGTACTGAGCATTATAAAGAAATGGTATGTTTAAATGCCTATGAACTACAATGTCTCAAACACACCTATTTACTATTGTAATGAGTAAAATATGTAATAATTCCTTATTAGCTAGATGACAGTGAAAAAAGTTATTTAATCATTCTGTGTTTGTTTCCTCATCTGTAAAATGAAGATACTATTAACAATACCTTCTTCATCAGTGTGTTATGACTATTAAATAGTATAATTAAGGAATGCTTTTGGAAGAGCACTTTGGACATAAACAACATTGAGACAGATTGGCCATTACAATGTTCATGATTACCATTATTAGAATTCTTCTTCTTTTTTTTTTTTTTTTTTTTGACAGAGTCTGTCACCCAGTCTGGAGTACAGTGGTATGATATTGGCTCACTGCAACCTCTGCCTCCCAGGATTAAGCAATTCTTCTGCCTCAGCCTCCTGAGTAGCTGAGACTACAGGCACCCACCACCACCCCTGGCTAGTTTTTGTATTTTTAGTAGAGATGTGGGTTCACCATATTGGCCAGGCTGGTCTCAAACTCCTGACCTTGTGATCTGCCTGCCTCAGCCTCCCAAAGTCCTGGGACTACAGGTGTGAGCTACTATGCTTGGCCTAGAATTCTTAAAAGCATTGATGAATAATAGCATCTTACCATTACGCACTTTTTTGGTGAATGAATATTAAAATTATAATGATTATGAGTGCCCATAAGGCATATTTGAACATACAAAGATCATTGTTCTGGTTATTTACTGCTGAAAAACAAACTACTCCAAAATTTATCAAGTTAAAACAATCCTCTTACATTGCTCATTATTTCGTTGGATTGAGCATTTAGGAAGGGCTCAACTGGGTGGTATATCTGGTCCATGAACCATCCATTCAGCAGCTGGGGCTGGAAGCTCCGCATCCAATTCATGGGAAGGGCTGCACAAGGATGTGAATTCCAGGAGGCATCGTTTGTTGAAGTGGGAACATTTGCGGAAACTAGCTCTCACAGTCATTATTTGCATGGAGGTTGAGGATGACTAGTGAGTTAATTCCTTATACCCCTTTCAGCTCTTCGATTCCATGTATCTAATTCATACTTGCTTAACAAGGAGGAGAATGCTTTTGTTAATACCACTGCCTCTACCACCAGGCATTTTCAATGCTATTTCTGTTGGCACATTTTTATTTCTTTCCCAGGAGAGGAAAGCAGCATGCTCTGCCCACTGCAGACACATTTGCCATTTACAAGCCTATAAGTGTTATTTCACCACTTATTTCTCTCTGTGTATTAGAGTGTGAGTTCTTTCCCTATTTAAAATCAAATACTGTCCTGGATTGCTCCTCTAATATGTCCAATTTTGAAGATGAAAGGCAACTAAGATTTTTGCTATTTGAGTTTGTGGCAATAGACATCAGAAACAGATTATGAGGGAGATGAATGTAATTTTTTTTCTTTCTTTCTTTTTTTTTTTTTTTTTTACAAAAAGCTTGAAGGGCTATACTGAAGTGCTCATTATCTAAAAGTATTGTTAGAGATCAAGTGGTTTCTGTCACAGGGCTTAAACATCTTTAAATTGCAACCTAATCTGCATAGAAAAAGGTGACTTTTTGCATGACACTGGACTTCAGACCTTGGTCTTTCTGTTTAAGTATACACAAAATTTAAGATTAATCACTTTTTTGCATGGCTTTTCAAAAATGAGAACTCAACTCCCAACTTTCAGACTAAGAGGAATTTTCAAATTTTGCTCCAGGTCTGATAAGTTCTTCTAGCATCCTCCAGGTTCTCAGTTGGCTGTTCCAGGTTCTTGATTGTAATACGACAGTGTTTCTCCTTTTGCTTAATGCTTGAGTTGTGTGCTTATGCAGTTTCATATATTTCAGGCATCATCTATTTGTGTTCTTGTCCATTGATAATTATCTTATTAATTCTGGTTAGATGTCTTTTATTTTGGCTAGGGCTGGTGGACAGCCTGTCATATGGCCTCACGGAATATATTCACCACAGCTTCATAACCCTGAATATTCATCATAGCACATGTATTTGTGACATTTGAAACTTTTAAGTGACACACAGATGTTTCAGCAGATTTCTTGATTTATCATCAGCTCACAATTATTGAGTTTAAACATAATAAATGGTTAACCCCACAGAGTGTCCCCTCCCTGCCCCCGGGAATTCTGAGTAATTCTAGCCAATGCATTTTTTGAAATGTAATTGAATTTCCATGATAAGTTTAATATCTTGCCTGTGCTGCCACTGAAGATAAAAACTCTTGTCATGAATATATGCATCAAATATACAATTTTGGCCTATTTATATTATTTTAGATTTAATTTTTCTACCTTACTGTGATTATGAAGGAAAATTAAAGCACCAAATGCACCCTGTTGGCCCACTTACTTGGCATAATGAAACAAATATTTCTATTTCCCTCCAAAGTGTTTGGATGTACTTTAAAACCACCAGAAATCTTGCTAATTCGTGTAGTAGAAAGAGAGGTTGAATGAGTCATGTCAAGTGATCCATGAGATTAATATAGACAAATATGTCATATCCTCATGCATGCAGCTGTGAATGGCATATCTACTTTGCCATCTGTAAACTTAATGGACAAAATGTCCCAGTGACTTCTTCAGAGTTCAAAGTAATTCAGTTATCAGCAGGCACATTTCCTGTTGCCTAATACCAAAATCTAATTCCATGGGGAAGTTTTAGTCTGGCTCTTAGAGTAGGTAGAAAAATCTGCTAACCACATTATGCTCTTTCATAACCACATTGAATTGTACTGTTAGCTAACACTGAGTAAATGCAAATGTCATATACTGTGAGACAATACATGCTTTATATGAATTGATGTTCATTCTTGCTACATTTGTATTTTAACTCAGTAGTGAAATTTAACAATGCACAGTAATATAAAAACTATTATTTATTTCTGTGCTTAATAAGATCTGAAATAAACTTTTCTGTAAAGTAAGTATATAGCATCTTTAATTTAAATTTTATTTATGTTATGTAACATTCACTGTTTTTATAATGAATGTCATATTATTTGCTCCACATTGAAAAATATGTAGCATTTCTTCCAGGAATACCTGTTACCTTTCTGACTATCTGTCAAATCAAAATCTTAATTTTTATGTTGCTTCTGATGTAATTATTTCAATTTACAGAATAAAATTTCTCTTCTAATTTTTAATACACTTAATTTATATAAGAATTTCAGCTTTACAGAAAAATTGAGAAGATAATTCAACAAATAATTCACCCAAACACACACACAGATACACACTGTAGGTACACTTTTCTCCTATTATTATCTTACATTAGTGTGGTTCATTTGTTATAATTAGTGAACCAATATTGGTATATTATTCTGAATTAAAGTTCATATTTCACATTAAGTCTTCTCTTTGTGTTGTACAATTCTCTGGGTTTTGATTAATATAGAATCTAATTTATCAATAATTGCAATTATCATCCCGGACTTCTAAGAGCTATTGATCTTTTCACTGTCTCTGCAGTTTTAATTTTTACAGATATTTATATGGTAGTAATCATACAGTGTATAGCCTTTCAGCAGTTCCTTCTTTTATTTAGCAATAAGTATTTAAGGTTTTTCTGTTTTTTTGAGCTTTATACGTCAAATCTTTTTATTGTTGAATAATATTCCATCATCCCATGTACCATAATTTGATTATATTCGTTCACATATTAAAATCAACTTGGTTGCGACCAAGTTTTGGCAATTATGAATAAAGCTGTCACAAACATTCATGTACATATGTTTTCCACTAATTTTGGTATATACCAAGAATATGACTGCAGCCTCAAATGATAAGCACATTTAGCTTTGTAAGAAGCTGCCAAACCATCTTCCAGAGTACGGAAATGATTTTGCAATCCTATCAACAATGAAGAAAAGTTCATGTGGTTCCACATCCTTTCTAGTATTACTAGTTAATGTAGCTCCACATTCTTACTGGTATTTGGTATGCTCAGTGTTTTGGATTTTAGCTATTATAATAGGTGAGCACTGGTAACTTGTTTCAATTTACAAGTCCCTAATGACATATAGTGTGGAACATCTTTTCGTATGTTTATTTGACATGAGCATATATTTGGTGAGGTGTCTATTCAGAAGTGTTGCCCATTTTTTAATCACCTAATTTCTTGTCTTGTCGTGTTCTTTTTTAATTTTTAAGTCTTATGGATACATAGTAGGTGAATGCATTTATGAGGTGCATGAGATATTTTGACACAGGCATACAATGTGTAATAATTACCTCAGTGTAAATGAGATATCCATCACCTCAAGCACTTGTCATTCCTTTATGTTACAAACAATCCAGTTGTACTCTTTTAGTTATTTTTAATTGTACAATAAATTGTTGTTGACTGTAGTCACCCTGTTGTGCTACCAAATGCTAGATCTTATTTATTTGATCTAATATACTTTTGTGTTCATTAACCATCCCCACTTCCCATCCGACCACCCACTACCCTTCCAGCCTCTGGTAACCGTCATTGTTCTCCCTCCATGAAATCAATTGTTTCAATTTTTGGCTCCCACAAGTAATTGAGAACATGCAGTTTGTCTTTCTGTGCCTGGCTTATTTCACTTAACATAACATCCTCCAGTTGCTTCCATGTTGCTGCAAATGACAGGATCTCATTTTTTATATGACTAAATAGTACTCCATTGTGTATATGTCCACATTTTCTTTATTTATTCATCTGTTGATAAACACTTAAGTTGCTTCCAAATCTTGTTTTTTGTGAGTAGCGCTACAATAACCTGAGAGTACGAATTTCAGATATCTCTTCGATATACTGCTTCGTTCTTTTGAGAATCCTAGCAGTAGGATTGCTAGGACATACTTCTATTTTTAATTTTTTGTGGAAGCTCCATACTGTTATCCATAACAGTTGTACTAATTTAGATTCCCACCAACAGTGTATGAGGGTTTTATTTTCTCCATATCCTCACCAGCATTTGTTATTGCCTGTCTTTTGGATAAAAGCCATATTAACTGGGGTGAGATGATATCTCATTGTAGTTTTGATTTGCATTTCTCTAATGATTAATAATGTTGAGCAACTCTTCATATACCTGTTTGCCATTTGTATGTCTTCCTTTGAGAAATGTCTTTTCAGATCTTTTGTGCGTTTTTAATGAGATGATTAGGTTTTTTTTCCTGTTGAGTAGTTTGAGCTCTTTATTTATTCTGGTTATTAATCCTTTATCAGATGGATATTTTACAAATGTATTCTCACATTCTGTGGGTTGTCTGTTTATGTTGTTGATTGTTTCCTTTGCTTTGTGGAAGCATTTTAAGTTGATGTCATCCTACTTGTCCATTTTTGCTTTGGTTGTCCATGCTTGTGGTGTATCCCTGAAGAAATCTTTGCCCAGTCCAAAATCCTGGAGAGTTTCCCAGTGTTTTCTTTTGGTTTTAGTAGTTTCATAGTTTGAAGTCTGATATTTAAGTCTTTAATCTATTTTGATTTGATTTTTGTACAGGATGAAAGACAGGGGCCTAGCTTCATACTTCTGCATATGGACATCCAGTTTTCTAGCACTATTTATTGAAGAGACTGTCATTTCTTCAATGTATGTTCTTGGCACCTTTATAAAAAAAATGAGTTCACTATCAAATTACGGATTTATTTTGGGGCTGTCTATTCTGTTCCACTGGTCTGTGTTTCTGTTTTTATGCCAGTACCATGCTGTTTATAGCTCTGTAGTATAATTTGAAGTCAGGCAATATGACTCTTCCAGTTTTGTTCTTTTTGCTTAGGATAACTTTGGCTATTCTGGGTCTCTTGTGTTCCCATATAAATTTTAGGACTTTTTCTTCTATTTCTGTGAAGAATGTCATTGGTATTTTGATAGGGATTACACTGAATCTGTAGACTGCTTTGGCTAGTATATGGACATTTAAACAATATTGATTCTTCCATAAACAATATTGATTCTTCCAATCCATTAATATGAAATATTTTTCCATTTTTTGTGTCATCTTCAATTTCTTACATCAGTGTTTTATAGTTTTTATTGTAGAGATCTTTCACTTCTTTGGTTGAGTTTATTCCTAAGTATTTAATTTTATTTCTAGATATTGTAAATGGGATTACTTTCTTGATTTCTTTTTTAGATAGTTTGCTTTGACATTTAGAAATACTACTGATTTTTGTATCTTGATTTTGTCTTCTGCAATTTTACTGAATTTATTTATCAGTTCTAATAGGTTTTTGTTGGAGTCTTTAAAGTTTTCCAAATATCAGATTATATCATCTGCAAACAAGAATAATTTTATTTCTTCTTTTCTAATTTGGATGCCGTTATTGTTTCTCTTGTCTCACTGTTCTAGCTAGGATTTCCAGTACGATATTGAATAACAGTGGTGAAAGTGAGCCTCCTTGTGTTGCTTCCAGTCTTAGAGGAAAGGCTTTAGCTTTTTTCTTCATTCACTATGATACTAGCTGTGGGCTTGTCTTATGTGGCTTCTATTATGTTGAGGTATTTTTCTCCTATACAGTTTTTTTAGGGCTTTTTATCCTGAAGGGGTGTTGAATTTTATCAAATGCTTTTCAGCATCAATTGAAATGGTTGTATTTTGTCCTTCATTCTGTTGACATGATGTATCACATTGACTAATTTGCATATGCTAAACCGTCCTTGCATCCCTGAGATAAAACCCACTTGGACATAATGAATGATCTTCTTACTGTGTTGTTAAGTTTGGTTTGCTAGTTATTTTGTTGAAGATTTTACAAAAATCTTCATTAAGAATATTGGCCTGCAGTTCTTTCTTTCTTTCTTTCTTTCTTTTTTTATTAGACTTTAAGTTCTAGGGTATATGTGCACAATGTGCAGGTTTGTTACATATGTATACATGTGCCATGTTGATGTGCTGCACCCATTAACTCATCATTTACATTAGGTATATCTCCTAAAGCTATCCCTCCCCCTGCTCCCCACAATAGGACCTGGTGTGTGATGATCCCCCTCCTGTGTCCAAGTGATCTCATTGTTCAATTCCCACCTATGAGTGAGAACATGTGATATTTGGTTTTCTGTCCTTGCAATAGTTTGCTGAGAATGGTGGTTTCCAGCTGCATCCATGTCCCTACAAAGGACACGTATTCATCCTTTTTTATGGCTGCATAGTATTCCATGGTGTATATGTGCCACATTTTCTTAATCCAGTCTGTCACTGATGGACATTTGGGTTGATTCCAAGTCTTTGCTATCGTGAATAGTTTCTTTTTTGATGTGTCTTTCTCTGGTTTTGGCTTCAGAGTAATACTGGCCTGTTAGAATGAGTTTGGAAGTATTTCTTCTTCCTCTCTTTTTTGGAATAGTTTGAGTAGGATCAGTATTAGTTCTTCTTTAAATATTTGGTAAATTCAGCAGTGAAGCCATTGGGTCCTGAGGTATCCTTTGCTGGGAAACTTTGTTATAGCTTCAATCTCATTACTTGTTGTAGATCTATTCAGGTGTTAGATTTTGTTATAGTTCAATGTTGGTAGGTTGTATGTGTTTAGGAACTTACCTATTTCTTATAGGTTTTCCAATGTATTGGCATATAGTTGCTCATAGTAGTCTCAAATGATTCTTTTAATTTCTATGGTATTAATTGTAATGTTTCCTTTTTTGTCTCTAATTTTATTTATTTGAATCTTCTCTTTTTTCTTCATCTTGCTAATGGTTGGTTGATTTTATCCATCTTTTCAAAAAAACCAACTTTTCATTTTATTTATCTTTTGTATTTTTTAAATTTCAATTTCATTTATTTTTGCTCTGATCTTTATTATTTATTATCTGATCTTTATTATTAATTTTGGGTTTGGTTTGCTCTTGCTTTTTTCTTTCTTTAAGACGTATAATTAGATTATTCATTTTATGTTTTTCTACTTTTTCGATGTAGGTGCTTATTGCTAAAACCTTTCCTTTTATTACTGCTTTTGCTGTATCCCATAGGTTTTAGTATGGTGTATTTTCATTTTCATTTGTATGGAGACATTTTAAAATTTTCTTCTTAATTTCTTCATTGGCCCACTGAACATTCAGGGGAATATTTTTTGATTTCCATGTGTTTGTATAGCTTTCAAAGTTCCTTTTGTTATTAATTTTTAGTTTTATTCCACTGTGGTCAGAGAATATACTTGGTATGATTTTAATTTTTAAAATTTTTTTTAAAAGACTTGTTTTGTGGCCTAGCATATGGTCTATCATATGGTGAATGATCTATGTGCGGAAGAGAAGAATGTATATTCTGCAGTGGTTGGATTAAATACTCTGTAAATACCTGTTAAGTACATTTGGTCTCTAATGCAGAGTAAGTCTATGGTTTCTTTGTTGATTGTCTGCATGATCTGTTCAAGGCTGAAAGTGGGGTACTGAGGTCATCAGCTATTACTATATTAGGATCTATTTCTGTATTTAGCTCTAATAATATTTGCTTTATATATCTGAGTGTTTCAGTGTTGGGTGCATATATATTTACAATTGTTCTATCCTCTTGCTCGATATCGACCTCTTATATAATGACCTTTTTTTTTGTCTCTTTGTAGTTTTCATCTGGAAATTTATTTTGTCTAAGTATAACTACTCTTTCTCTTTTTTGGTTTCCATTGGCATGAGGTATCTTTTTCCATCCCTTTATTTTCAGCTTATGTGTATTTTTATATGATCTATATATCTTTATATGATGAAATGTTCTTGTTGAGTTTTAAGAGATCTTTGTATAATTTTGGCAAGAACTCTTTCTCAAATATGTGATTTGCAAATATTTTCTCCCAATCTGTGACTTGCCTTTTAACTCTCATAACAGTGTCTTTTACAGATAATATTTTACTTTTAATAAAGTCCAGCTTGTCATTATTTTCTTTTATGGATCATGTTTAGATGTTATATCTAATAAATCATCACCAAAATGTAGATCCCTATTATTTCTCCTATGTTATTGTTCAGAAATTTATAGTTTCTTAATTTTACATTTAGGTCTGTGATTCATTCCCCTCTTATTGTTCCAGCACCATTTTTTTTTTTTTTTAAAGATCATCATTTCTGCATTAACTTGCTTTGTTTCTTTGTGTTTCTTTGTTAAAGATCAGTTCACTGTGTTCGTGTTGGTCTATTTTAGAGCACTCTGCTCTGTTCTATTAATCTATTTGACTATTCTTTCATCAATATCATGCTATCTTGGTTACTATAGCATGACAATAAGTATTGAAATGAGATAGTCTTCCTATTTTATTCTTCTTCTATACTGTGTTGCATATTCCAGGTCTTCTACGTTTCCACATTAAATTTAGAATTAGTTTATCTCTATCCACAAAGTAACTTACTTAGATAGTGTTGAATCTATAGATAAAATTTGAAAGAATTGATATCTTAATAGTATGTATAATATAAACACATTGGATAATTCATATTTAATCTATGAACATGGAATATCTCCATTTCTTTAGATCTTTAAAATTTCTTTCATCAGAGTTTTCAAATTTTTCTCTTATAAATTATGTACATGTTTTATCAGATTTAGACCTACATATATTATTTTTTGGTAAGTGATATTATATTTTTAATTTCTCAAATTTTATTGCTAGTATATCTGAAAGTAATGGATATTTGTATATTAATCATACATTCTGCAACCTGGTATGATCACTCATTAGTTGGAGGAGTTTTTGTTGGTGGTAGTAATTCTTTTTTATTTTTACAATTATGACCTCTGGAAACAAAAGATAGTATGTGTCTTCTTTCTCAATCTTTATACGTTTTATTTCCTTTTCTTGTCTTATTTCATCAGCTAGAGCTTCTGATAAAAGATTGAATAAAAGTGGTAAGAGGGGCTATCCTTGCTTTGTGCCCCATCATAGAAGGAAAGAATCTATTTTCTCATCATTTAATATGATATAGCTGTGGGCTTTTTGAAGGCGTTTTCTTTTCTTTATCAAGTTGAAGTAGTTCTACTGTATTCCTAGTTTGCTGAGAATTTTTATCACGAATGAATGTTGGATTTTTGCAAATGCTTTTTCTGAATCTATTGACTTTTGATTGTATAATTTGTCTTTGTCATATGATCATTTGGTTTTTCTCCTTTATCTTATTGATGTGATTGATTATATTAATTTATTTTTGAATGTTGAATCAATCTTGCGTACCTGAATACATTTCACTTGGTTGTGGCACATAATCCTTTTTATATGTTATTGGATCTGATTTGATAATATTTGTTGAGGAAGTTTTTGTAACATCTATGTTCATAAGAGATATTGGTCTGTAGTTTTCCTTTCTTATAATGAATGTCTTTATTTGTTTTGGTATTAGTGGGATATTGGCCTTACAAAGTGAGTAAAGAAATGTTTTCTCTACTTCTAATTTCTGAAAGAAATTGTAGAGAATTGACAGCATTTCTTCCCTAATTGTATGATAAAAGTCACCCATGAAGCCACCTAAGCCTGTGCTTTCTTTTTATAAAGATTATTAATTATTGATTCAGTTTCTTTAATAGATATAGACTCATGGAGGTTATCTATTTGGCATTATGTATCTTCAAGGATTTGGTCCACTTCATCTTGGTTACCAAATTTGTAAGCATAGAATTGTTCAAAATATTCTTTTATTACTCTTTTTAATGTCCATAAGAGAAGTAGTGATGTTCCTCTATCATTTCTAATATTATTAATTTAGTCTTTCTTCTTGGTTAGCCTGGTTAATGAACCAGCTTCTTATTTTGTAGATTTTCCCCATTTTATGTGTATTTCATTTATTTCTGATCTAATTATTATTATTTCTTTTTTTCTGTTTGTTTTAGGCTTACATTATTATTCTTTCTTCAGTTTTCTATGGTGGGAGCTTAAGTAGTTGATTTTAGATCTTTTTATCTTTTCTATTATATGCATTCAGTGCTCTAAATCTCCCTGTAAGCACTGCTCTTGCTGAATTCCACAAATACTGATAAGTTATATGAAATGCTTTATTTTCATATTGTTCGATATATTTTTCATTTATTTTGATACTTCTAATTTTACCCATGTGTTATCTGAAAGTGTGTTTAATCTCTAATATTTTGGAGTTTCTAGCTATCTTTCAATTATTGATTCCTACTTTACTTTCATTGTGGTCTGACACAATACTTTGTATAGTTTCTATTCTTTCAAGTTTGTTAAAATTTAATAGAATGTTTTTATGGCCCAGAATGTCATCTCTCTTGGTGAATGTATCATGTGAGCTTGAAAAGAACGTGCATTTTCTTGTGACTGGATGCAACATTCTACATAAATGTTAGTTAAATCTAGTTTATTAATGATGCTGTTCAGTTCTACTGTGTCTTCACTGATTTTTCTGCCTGCTGGATCAATCAATTAGTGATAGATTAGTGTTCAACTCTTCAACTAGAGGAGTTAATTTTTCTCTTTCTCTTTACAGTTATATTCATTTTTGCCACACTTATTTTGATGCTCTGTTTTTATGTGCATAAACATTAAAGACTATTAGGTCTTTTTGGAGAACTAACCCTTTCATTTTTATGTAATGCTCCCATTTATCCCTAATAATTTTCTTCGTTCCGAAGTCTACCCTACTGGAGATTAATATAGCTCCTCTAACTTTCTTTTGATTAGTGTTAACATGGCATATCTTTCTTCATCCTTTTACTTTAAACTTACATGTGTCTTTATATTCAGTGTGTTTTTGTTGATCACTCGTAGCTGGGTCTTGTTTCTTCATCCACTTTGGCAATCTCTGTCTTTAAATTCTGTTTTTAAATTAAATTGTATTTAGACTGTGCATATTTAAAGTGATTATTGATATGGTTAGTGTAATATCTATCATGTTTTAACTGTTTTCTGTTCCCTACACTTGTTCTTTGTTTATACATTCTCTGATTTTAGTTGATAATCTTATGATGCCATTTTCTCACTTATCTTAGTATATGAATTATACTTCATTTTAAATTTTTTCAGTGATTGCTCTATCGTTTTCAATGTAAACATACAACTAATATGTGTTCACTTTCCAATAACACTACGCTGCTTCACGGGTAGTACAGGTGCCTTATGACCAAGTATGTACTCTCAATTCCTCCCTCCCATCCCTTATGTGATTGCTGTCATTCCTGTCATTTATCTATATAATTTCCTGGTACATTACTGCTATTATTACAATGAACACACAGTTACCCATCAGTTCAATTAAAAATGAAAATAAAATATTTTATTTTACTTTCATTTATTTCTTCTCTGATGCCTTTTCGTTCTTTGCGTATATCCTCCATATTTCTGACCTATATCATTTTCTTTCTCTCTGAAGAACTTGCAACATTTCTTGCAAAACATATCAACTGGCAACAAATACCCTCAGTTCTTGTTTGCTTGAGAAAATATTTATTTCTTCCTTACATTTGTTAGACACAGAATTCTAGATTGGTGTTTTATTCTTTCAACACTAAATATTTCACTTCGCTTTCTTCTTGCTTCCATAGTTTCTGATGAGAAGTGCAACGTATTTCTTATCCTTTTTCTTCTATAGTTTTGACTTCTTTATCCCCTTCTGGCTTTTTGCAAGTTTTTTTTTTTTTTTTTTGTCCTTAGTTTTCTACAGTTTGAATATGGTATTCCTAGATATGGAAATTTTTGTATTTATCCTGCTGTGTGTTCTCTAAGTTCCCTAGATTTGTGGTTCAGTGTATGCCATTAATTTGAAAAATTATCAGCCACTATTAATTCAAATATGACTTCTATTTTTCCTTTTTCTTTTCTACCCAGTATTCCCATTACACATATTTTACAACTTTTGTAATTGTTCCACAGTCCTTAGGTATTTTCTTTCTTTCTTTTTTTTTTTTTTTTTTTTAAGATGGAGTCTTGCTTTGTTGCCAGGCTGGAGTGCGGTGGCATGCTCTCAGTTCTGACTGCAACCTCCGCATCCTGAGTTCAAGCAATTCTCCTGCCTCAGCCTCCCGAGTAGCTGGGATTACAGGCAAACACCACCATGTCCAGCTAATTTTTGTAATTTTAGTAGAGACAGGGTTTCACCATGTTGGCCAGGACGGTCTTGATCTCCTGACCTCGTGATCCACCCTCCTCAGCCTCCCAAAGTGCTGGGATTACAGGCATAAGCCACCATGCCCGGCCTATTTTATTTCTTTTTCCATTCTTTTTTCTTTTTGCATTTCAGTTTGGGAAATTCTATTGGTATATGTTGAAACTCACTGCATCTTTCTTTAACTGTGTCAGTCTACCGATGGGCCCATCAATGGTATGCTTCATTTCATTACCGTGTTTTTTATTTTCAGCATTTCCTTTAGATTCTTTATTAGATTTTCTCTTTGCTTACATCACCCAGTAGATCCTTGCATGTCATCTACTATTCTAATAAGGCCCTTAGCATATTAATACTAGTTATTTAAAATCCATTATATGATAATTCAAAAATCTGTTTCATACTTGAGACTGTTTCTGATTCCTGTTGTGTTTCCTCAGACAATGTTTTCTCTTGCCTTTTATATTGCCTTTGAATTTTTTGATGAGTACTGGACATGATATATTGGGAAATAAGAAGTAAGGTAATTAGGTAAGGTGTGTGGTTTATGCTAATCTAGCTAGGTGCTGAGCTCTGTTTAATATGTGTTCTAGCTGTGGGCACTAGAGGCTTTAGTTTCCTCCAGTGTTCTTGCAGATTTTTTTCTCCCCTGTTGTCTTTGGCTTTTCCTAAGAAGTCCTTCTTAAACTGTCTCTCTGTGTCTTGCAGTTCTCTGAGTTGTGATCCACTGTTACTAAGCTGAAGCCCTATTAGTGTGCTGGTAAGGTGTTGGGGAAGGGAAGCATTCTATAATCTTATAATGAAATCTGTTTCTTCGTGGGCATGAATCCCTCAGCTGTGAACTTCAATAGCATTTCTTAGCCTTTTATTTTTCCTTCCTTTATATTAGACAGGAAATCTGTAGGGGGTGGGAGTTGACTAATTGCCCGTCCTCCAGGTCAGATAAGGCTCTGCTAGTTTCCTCTGGAGAGCTGGCCTTTGTTATGGAGAACACAAGAGACATATTTTAAATGGTTACTTTTCCCTACCACCTGCCAAAAAACAGGAGGGAATTTTTTATTGTACATTTCATTCGTGAGTAGCTTTAACTGAATCCCAAAACATTTTGATATATCATTTTGAGTATAATATTTTATCCTTTATTATAATTTCTTCCTTCATCCGTGGGCTATTTTTAAAAAGTACTGCTTAATTTCCATATTTGGGGGTTTCAGCTGTCATTGCCAAAGACCACCAGGCATACATCTGTGGTTGAACAAGTTGGTTTTATTTTACAAAACAGCAAAGGGATAACTTACACCATGAAGAACTATGAGGCATCATAGTGGGAAGGTATTATAAATTATGGAAATTTTGTTTGGTTGAGTAATTTTGGGGAAGATTAAAGGATGTAGACGTTTACTCTAGATTAGGCATTATCAGAAAGCAGGGACCATTTTGTGATTGGCTATCTTACTCAATCTCGTCTCTAGGTAGGTCACACTAAAGAGGGCTTGCAGCTACAGCTGATCAAGAGGGAGCAATTAGTCGTATTTGCTGGAAGTGGAGGATGTTTGGTATTTTGTTGTTTGCATAAACATTGATCTTGTTTTCAACAGTGTTTTAAGCCAAATTGTGAAGTGGTTTTCATTTGTCTCACTCTGTCATGGTCTCAGAGTGACCTTGTCTACTGTTGCTGTTTTGTGAGATTGTTTATGTCCATCTGGAGAAGAACATGGTGTGACTGTGAGCACCGGGCCTGCTCTCACACTAAAGTCTAGCATGAGCGTCAGATCAGTTCTTGGATGTCAAGGGCTGCTTTTTGGCCTTCTCACAAGCTATCTTTCAGTTATTGATTTCTAGTTTATTTACACTGTGGTCAGGGAATACACTCTGTATGATCTCAGTCATTCATATTTCTTGAGACTTACTTTAAGACACAGCATATGGTAGATTTTGGTAAGCATTTCATTTATGCCTGAGTAGAATTTTTATCCTACTCATGTTAGGTAAAATGATCTGCATTTAGATCAAGTTTTTTAATAGTTTTGTTCATATATTCTATATTCTTCTGATGATTATTTTTACCTCTTTATTAGTTACAGGAAAAGGCATGTTAAAATCTTTCAATATAATTATGGAAAGGTGTATTCCTCCTTTTGGTTCTGTCAAGTATTGTCATATAATACATATAAGAATGTTATATTTAAATTAGCAGGGTATGGTGGCACATGCTTGTAGTCCCAGCTAGCTGGGAGGCTGAGTTGGGAGGACTGCTTGAGCCCAGGAGATTGAGGCTGTAGTGAGCTGAGATTGCACCACTGCACTCCATCCTGGGTAACAGAATGAAATGCTGTCTAAAAAAAAAAGAAAAGGTACATCTTTCTATTCAGGGTACTTTATTATTATTGTGAAATGTACCTTTTTATCTCTAGTAATATTTTTGTATCAAAGACATTTGTCTAATATTAATATAGCCAGAGATCTACCTTTTGGTTAGTACTTGCAAGGTATGTGTTTTTTAATGATTGTACTTTCAACCTATCTGTGCTGTATTTCAAATGTGATTTTATAACAGCACATGGTTGTGTTTTGTTTTTATCTGTTGACAATCCTTGTTTATAAATTGGAATTTTATTCCATTACATTTAATGAAACTACCATTATGTTTGGATTTAAGGCTACTCTGTTGCTAGTTGTTTCCTGTTGTGCTAATATCTCCTTTGTTTATTAATCATTTCTTAACCTTTGAATTAATCAGGGATTTTTAAAATTCTACTTTTTTTCCTTCTGTTCGCATCATACTTACAGCTTCTTTTAGCATTATCTGAGACATTTTTCTGGAGTTTATAGTATTCACCCTTCACATATGAGAGTTTGCTTTAAATTAGTACATTTATTACTGCCTAAACAATACAAGAAACTTTTCACAGTTTAACTCCGTAATTTCTCCTGCCTTTTGAGCTATTATTTTTGTTATCTATTTTACATCTAATTAACTTTTTAAAAATCAGTGTCATTTTATTAGTGCTTTTAAACAATTCATGTAAATATATATTTACCCACATATTTTTCCATTTTTATTACCCCCTCATTGCTTCCTGCAGTTTCATGGCTTTATCCGAGGTAACCTTTATTCTTCCCAAAGAATTCTCTTTCATATTTATTTATTTAATATTTATTACAGTGCAGGTATGTTAGCAACAAATTCTCTGTAAAGATGTCTTTATTTTGCCTTCATTTTTAATATTCTTTGATATTTGAATAACTAGATTGACAGGCTTTTTGTTGTTTTTTGTTTTTTGTTTTTTTTTTTCCAGTTGAAAGATATTCTTGTATTGTGTTCTGGCTTCTTTGGTGAAAAGTCAGCTTTCAGTTTTATTATTGATCCTCTGAGGTAATAAGTGCTGTTCTCTTTCTTTGCTTATTTTTTTATTTAGTAGTTTGACTAGGATGTTCCTGTTTGGTTTTATTTGCATTTATTTGCTTTAATAAGGGTTCTTGAATCTGTAGTTTAATGTGTTTGTTTAAAGCTGAATATTTTTTTAACATTGCTTATTTTCCATTATCTTTCTTTTCTCTTTCTGAGCTCAGAAAAACCTCTTTTGCTTCAGCCTAGAAGGACTGCTGCCTTCTCCATGGGTCCCATTCCTTAATGATACTATTTGGAGTAGAATATGCCCAGAGGGCAAAAGGCAGGGTGAATGCATATTATTCATCCTTTTCAACCCAATACGGTTAACTGCATCATGACCAGAACTGGAGGTCAACAATTTTATATTAAAATGATAATATTTTGTAAAATACAGCGACTGTTACTTTTTGTAACTCTAAATTTATCAGGAAAAAGATTAGATGTCATTTGAAATTATCTGAGAGGATGCCCTTGTTAGAGGAATTCTCTCAGGATTTGCATGAGCAATAATATCTGAAGATCATTAGTGTGAAGAGATCGGTATCACTGTGGGGGCTGACATACCCACTGTAATAACTGCTTCTAATACAGCTGCTCAGGAGGAGAACAATTTGCTTTTCTTTTGTCAAGAGAACTAACAGCACCAGATAACAGTTTGAAGGGGTGTTTTTACTGTCCAGAAAGTCAATCATGGCCTATGTGAAGGCTGTAAATCTAGAGAAGTTCAGCACCAGCACAGGAAGTGGTATGTGGAAGGCACTGAGATTGATGGTCCAGGGTCATTTAATAAGGGTGGGTGTTTTATTACCTGAGTGTCACAGCAATGGTGCCCAACAGAGCAGAGGGTTGGATGGAAGAGAAGGGACTAGAGCACAAAGACTGGTGAGCAATAGGCAGCAGCTCTTATTATATATGCAATGGCCCTTCCCTACCACTTCACATGAAAAGAAACTAAAAACAATATTATCTAGAATCAATCAAAAGGGGAACTGTATGGGCATTTGGCTTATGCATATAAATACCAATAGGTCATATTTGGGGAAAAGGAATTTGGAGGAAAAGACTGGATTTCCTAGTAAGCGCTCTGTGGCTCTGGAACATAAAGGTTTGCATGATTAATATAACATGACAAGGAAGGTGACATCCGGGATATGCTAGTTACACTATTATTTCTGTGCCTTATTCTGCCCTGTGTCATAATTATATGTATAAATGTCTATGTTTCAAAGCTCTTTGAGTATAAGGACTAAATTTAATTTGCTTTTATAACCCTCTGTAGTGCTTGGTATAGGAAAACTATCAGACTGACTTTTTAAATGAATGAAAAAATTAATCAATCAATTAAAAATGACAAAATATAGAATCTTAGCATCCTCTTTAGTTTTTGGTTGCCCCTCCCAGCTCTGATCCCTTCTCTGCATGTCTGTACCCTGTTCTCTGTGCTGACCCTCCCCGCAGCTTAACCATCAGGATCGCACTGACTGTTTTCCACTCTGGCCAAGGGGAGGACCTAGAGATAAGGGGAGAGAGAGACTGAGATATTTCTTCCCCTCCGCTTTCTCTCTTCAGTGTCATTGCTGTGCTCCAGTGACTTCTACCTGAAAGCCAACCCTTCTTCCAAAGCTGGCACTCTGGATTCCACCTGTGCAGTTTTCTCCTCCTGCCTCTTCAGGCCTGGTGATGGCAATGGCTTCTCACCTTTGCTAGTCCAGGTGGACCTTCACATTCCTCACTGGTTCCTCCAATCCTTCACAGGTTTCTACAAGTTCTCATTAAATTATCTTTAAAAATCCCTGCTATGTGTGCCTTGGACTCTGTCAAGACACTGACTGATCCACTTAGAAAGATCAAAATTAAAGTCAGGCACAGTGGCTCAGCCTGTAATCCCAGCACTTTGGGATGCCAAGCAGGTGAATCACCTGAGGTCAGGAGTTCGAGACCAGCTAGGCCAACATAGCAAAAACCTGTCTCTACTAAAATACAAAAATTAGCCAGGTGTAGCGGTGGGCACCTCTAATCCCAGCTACTCGGGAGGCTAGGGCAGGAGAATGGCTTGAACCCGGGAGGTGGAGGTTGCAGTGAGGTGAGCTGAGATCATGCCACTGCACTCCAGCCTGGGAGACAGAGTGAGATTCCATCTCAAAAAAATATATAAATAAATTTAAAAAAATAAAGAAAGATAAAAGTTGGTACTATTTGGTGGTAAGTGAGTTACCTTATTTTTCATATATTCATCTTGAAATATTACTTCTTTTGAACAATGTAATTCTATTTTAGGCAAACTATTTGGTCACAACATGACTGTGGAGTGATAGAATTGATTTTAGGATAATAGAATGTTTGGACCTTTATCTAAATAGTCACCTCAGGAGGTTTCTGTGGGACTGTACTTATAAATCATTTAGAAGATTGTTGTTGTCCTTAGAACAATATTTATGTATTATATTTTATATTTTTCTGAATATTCCTAGTGGTGGCAAAAGCTTCCTTTGCATTTGATTTTGGTGCCAATCTTTAGTCTTTCAGAGAAAAATTTGGAAATTGAATCAGATGACAAAAATGAATGGTAAGGATACGTCCCCTCCCCTAAAATGTATGAGTACTACCTTAGTAGTACAAATACATGTGTACATGCTTATTTAGATACATAAATTCTAGCATGTTTGTCAAAAACATTATATTTTTATGTAAAAAACACACCTTGTACATGACCATTGATTGTTTCAAAGTATATGTGTCACTAAAATAAATGATATTGTGATTTTACCTTGACCTTAAACTTACAGGTATTTCATAGTTGGGCACTTAACAAATGTTTCTTATCAATGAACAGTATTTATTGAATGTCTGGGTATTTGTAGTGTCATTGTTTGTTATTACACAACTCAGCCTAGGAGTGATAATTCTTATCCTCTTAGGACATTATATTTTTCCCTCTTTTTATCTGAAGAGTCAATATTTTCCCCTCTTTTAAAAACTGTATTTCTTCCTTGAAGTTGTCAATGATGGAGTAATTTTTCACTTGAAATAATATTAGTGAGAACATAGTGTGTGTGTGTGTGTGTGTGTGTCTGTGTGTGTATTCATCTTACATCCTCATCTATCTTTAAGTATATAGCTATTTTCCAATGAAGATTTGTATTTAAAATTATTTGTTACTCCCCTAAAATTCTTAGGATAAAAACATAACCATTTGTATATTTATATAAAACCATGAGAACACTATAGGTTCTTATGAAGAAATGCATAATGATTAAACAACATGAACATCTATAAAAGTACTTGAGCCAAATAGAAATAGATATTTTTAATTGTTTTAAATTATAATGGCTTTAAGATTTATCTCATTTTAAAAAATAAGAGAATTTATTTTTTTCCATTTTCTACCTTCAAGACTTGAGGACGATAAAGAGAAATGCCTGTCTCCCTTGGAATTACTGAGGAGAAATTATCTATTCTTCTTTCCCCTTCTCATTGGCTCCTTTCCACAGGAGGAAAATATTTTTATCTAATTGGCAATATGATGAGAACTCGATAGTCATTTATGCACTTTTTTTCTATTTGGCACAGTTAAGATGCTAAACATTGTAATGACTTAATAACAACAGACCAAATCGTAGATCTTTCTAGCTGAAAAGGGCTTTAAAAAATCATCCAGTGCTATCTTCCAGTTTTAAACTGAAAGGAGCGATTTCTTTCTCTATGGTCATACATATATAAAATGTTTTTGTATTAGATAAAATAGCTATTTGCATCTCTTATTTTTTCTTTTAAAACCAGTGGCCATGATTTTACTTTTTTAATGGGTAAATAGTATTCCATCATGAATATAAATCACATTTTCTTTATCCACTCATCCATGGATGGACACTTAGGTTGATTCTATACCTTTGCTATTGTGAAAAGTGCTGAGATAAACATAGGAATGCAGGAATCTTTTCGATGTAATGATTTCTTTGCCTTTGATTAGATACCCAGTATTGGGATTGCTGGGTAGAATGATAGTTCTGTTTTCAGTTCCTTGAGAAATCTCCATACTGTTTCCCATAGAGGTTGTACTAATTTACAGTCCCACCAACAGTGTACAAGCATTCCCTTGGGTGGAACTGGAGGCTGTTATCTTAAGTTAAATAACTTAGAAACAGAAAGTCAAATACTGCAGATTCTCACTTTTAAGTGGGAGCTAAGTAATGTGTATACATGGACATGGAGTGTGGAATTGCAGACATTACAGATTTAGAAGGGTGAGGAGGAGGGCTATGAGAAATTGCTTAATGGGTACAATGTACATTATTCAGGTGATGAATACACTAAAAGCCCAAAATTCACCAATACATAATATATCTATGTAACAAAACTGCACTTGTGCCCCTTAATTTTATACAAATAAAAATTTAAAAGCAAATTTTTAAAAACCAATGACCATTTTCTGTGCCTTTCTTCTATAAATACATCTAGAAAGAAGGTACAGAACAACTCTTGGCCAGGCGCGGTGGCTCTCAACTGTAATCCCAGCACTTTGGGAGGCTGAGGCAGGCAGATCACTTGAGGTCAGGAGTTCGAGGCCAGGCTGGCCAACATGTCAAAACCCCATCTCTACTATAAAAATCTATGGCATGGTGGCGCACCTGTAATCCCAGCTACTGGGGTGGGGGCTGAGGCAGGAGAATAGTTTGAGCCCGGGAGGCGGAGGTTGCAGTGAGCCGAGATCACGCCCCTACACTCCAGCTTGGGCAACAGAGCAGCCCTGTCTGAAGAAAAAGGGAGGGAGGGGCAGACTTGCCTGCCAGTGCAGCCATAACTGCCATGATCACTAGTGGCAGTCACCCATATACCTCATAGAATTATTCCTTTGGATTTTTAAAGATTTCTGTAGGAGTTTTGTCTCCAAGAATATTCAAGCTTTTCTCTCTCTTGTGGAAAATGATTTTTCCTGACATTTCAGTGATCACAAGGCAGCTGGTCTCATCTAAAAACAACAACAAAAAGCAAGTGACAGGATGACTGGGGGAAATGCTAGTCTATGTTTGAAAGGGCCGCAGATTGTCAGCATTTTTAAAAAGCTTGCAAAAGCTAAAGTGATGGACGTCAGTGACTGTAATGATTTCTTTTTTGTAGTGATTGCTATCAAAAGATGGCGCTCTACATATTTTAATGTGACTACCACCCAACAAAAAGGGTTGCCTAGGAAAAAAGTTGAAATTCTGACATTACTTAGATGAGCTGAAAATACTTATGTGATCCTCTTGTTATAATAAAATCTACCAGTGTTGAAAAAAATAGAAATAATCAATGCATGGCTTTAAAAATTCAGTCTCACACATTTAGGAAAAGATTCTACTGCACTCCTAAGGCAACTGCCTGACGGGTTCTGGGAAATAAGAAGGGAATAAAAAAATATTATCTAGTTTTAGTAGATAGAAAAGCTCATTACAAATGGCATAGCATAGCAGGGGAGATGAGAGTTGATTAGAGAAAAACACTGTTGGCTGGTCAAAATATCTGAATGACAATGGAAAAATTAGTCAACTACACATTTTAGATAGTTCACAATTAACAAATGGCCCAATATTCTGTACAGCATGACATCTGTTGGAAGATTTGTTAAAATCACTGAAGCTACACCAAATATTTCAGTAGAAATATTTTGACTACAGAATCTAGTGGGATAGCCTCAATTTTGAGCCACAAAGTTGCAAAGTAACTACTATCTGCTTCATCTCAGATGTTCATAATAAGTACCCAACTAACTTCAGGGTAGGGGTCTCTTTCTACCAGAAGCAAGGGATAACAGGGAACTACATAATAACTGGTCCTCTGAAAATGAATGGGTGTTAGCCCTATGTCCAAGAACAGCAAAGCCAGGCTTTTTTGATCCATGAGATACTCTTCTCCAATGCTCCTTTGAAGGCAGGCTATCCTTGAGTTTTCTTCCTGTCTAGTCTTTTTGGTACTTCTCGAGAAGTAAAAAAAAGACACTAATTCAATACTTAGAAAGGCCTGTCTAATATTGATCAATGTATTGAGACCCATCCCCAATTTAATTCTTAGAAACATCAGAATTTTGTATCTGACATTCTTGTTATCATTGTTCTGTACTGGTAAGTTTCTCCATTCTCCATGAATCAGATTCAGCCTTTCTCTCTACGTCTTTTATTTTTTTATTTTTATTTATTTATTTATTTATTTGAGACGAAGTCTCATTCTTGTTGCCCAGACTGGAGTGCAATGGCGTGATCTCGGCTCACTGCAACCTTGGCCTCCCGGGTCTCTACCTTTTTTAAAAAATATAATCACCAAGTAAATTTAAGGTTCTAGCATTTACAAGGAATTCTTCTAGACACTGTAGATCCTGACTAAAATGATTGAGGCCAACACATTTCTTGTTCTTGTGAAGTATACATTCTCCTTGAAAATTCTCCTTGAAAAGATAATAAACACAACTGGGATAAATTTATATTATAATAAATTTTACAAAAAGCAAGGTAATTTGATATCAAGCGACTAGAGGGAAAACATCTTTACAGGATGCATTTTATAGAGGACCTGATATTTCTGCTGATGCAAAAGAGTCAGCTAAGAAGAGATCAGGAGCTACAGCATCTAGGAAAGGGGATCAGCAATGCAAAGAGCAGGAATAAACTTAACAAACTTTTGGAGCAGAAAGGATGGTGAAGCTAGGTAAGACAGAGAACCGTGGTGTTGACAATTTTAGCTGAAAAGGTAGGCAGGAATCTGTTTGTAGGTTCTTGTACACTATAGCACGGAGATTGTATTTTATTCTAAAGGCAATGTGAAGCCATTAGAAAATTTTAGACAGAAAAGTAACACTACTTGATTAATATTTTTAGATGATCACCTGGGCTTCTCTGTGGGGAATGAATCACAGATGTGGTACTGGGGCAAATGTGGAACGAGATCTTTTAGATCATTCACAGGAACCAGCTGATGTCAGCCTACAGATGATGGTAATACAAGCAAACTCAGGAATATTCAGACAAAGAAAAATGGAAGATTTGTGATGTAGTCTGGAGGTATAGTCCACAAGACTTTCTGATAAACAGATCACGGTGGTGAGAAAAAGAGGGGAATCAAGATAATTCATTTATTGGGTCAGGCATGTTAGCTCATGCCTGTAATCCTGGAACTTTGGAAGGCTGAGGTGGATGAATCACCTGAGGTCAGGAGTTTGAGACTAGCCTGACCAACATGGTGAAACTCCGTCTCTACTAAAAATACAAAATTAACTGGGCGTGGTGGCGTGCTCTTGTAATCTCAGCTACTTGAGAGGCTGAGGCAGGAGAATTGCTTGAACCCAGGAGGCAGAGCTGCGATCCCACCACTGTACTCCAGCCTGGCTGACAGAGTGAGACTCCATCTCAAAGAAAAAAAAAAAAAAAAATGATTCATTTATTAAAATGGAAACTCTGAGAAACAGGCTTTCTCTTTCTAGTGTAGATTACCCTTATCCATGTTAGGATTCATTTCTGATACTTGGCCTCATTTTGCTAATATGCAGCTAACTCCAGTATCCCATGGTACACTCCCTACATTTTTAATAGTGGGAGCCTCCTGGCAGCATATCCTAAACTGTTCAGGGACAGATTCTCTAAGAAGCTTAATGAGGGCTAACCTTCTGAGCCCCTCACATGCCCATGACCTTTCTAAAGTCCTAACAAGGGTCCTAGCACTATGGTCATATAGTTTTGTAAAATTTGCAAGAGTAAGGTAGCTCTACCATATTGATTAAGATTGTCTAATAACTTCTTTAAGCTTCCTTTAAGTGCATGGCCTTAGAAGGCCCATGGACAAAGCTATAGACACGTTAAGTTGGGGATATATTTAACTTAGGTTTGGGGGATACAGTAGTGATTTCCATGATAAGTTCTGGTGGAGGGATAACTTTGGTGACTATTGCTACTCACTGTACCACACCATGAAAGTGCAGTGCCAGTGGGTGTGTTACAACATGAAAGATATTTACCAACTTTTGGCACCAGATGATGGCACTGGAGGGGAATCAAAGTATGAAATACATGGAAAGAGAGATAAATCTGAGGAAAATTTTTCCAGTGTTTAGATGAGTTAAAATGATTCCTATCAATGCTTAGATAAAATAGAAGTTCCTTTCTAGTAGAAGGACATTCAATAATGCAGCATAGACAAATCTAAATGCACCATACAATTACTTTTCCTTTTTTGATAGGAATTAAACACAATAGAATTTGTCAAAATCTCCTTGTTTGTGAGAAATAAGCCTGTAGCTGTACCACAAACAGGGAGGACATCTGTGTGTGAAGTCATGTTTTATGCATCTCAATTATCTACAATAAAACCAAAATTTGATCAACCTTGTCAAAAAGACTGAGTGATCTTTATCTTCTCTCTAGAAAAATTATTATGAAATTATTGTCCTATAAAGAGTCAGAGTGTACAAAAATACAGACAGAAGTATTATAGAAGTATTTCAAGCAATTAACTAGTGAAAACATATTTTTTTCTAATTTTGTGAGATTTAGGGGATTTTTCAGCATTTAAAAATTATAATTATTATTTCTCTTTTAAGTCTAAATAAATATTCACTCTAGAACCTAATTTTGTTTTGTAACTGTGCAATTTTTAAAAAAATAGCCCCTCTCTTCCAAACTGTTAAACGTTAGGTTTATGAAACCTAAATCTACTCATGCTTCTGTCTGAAGACAGAGATAACAAAGATAGAATTCAAGGAGATTATCTCTTTCTGAGAACCACAAATATTTGGAAATATTAAATAAGCACATGCCAGACACTATAGAAAGGTAATTGTCAGGTAGACAAAGGGGTAATCCCTTCACTTTCCATCTTCTTAACATGGACTGGTGTAGATAACCTCTAGACCTTTTGGTCTATTCCCTTAAAGACTTTTCTTAGCTTTTATGTAAATTTCTCACGTTCAGATTAGCCACTGTTGTTGTGACCCATAAAATTATCATAGCCATGTTACAATATTTAAAATGCTGTTGCTATTTCAAGTGAGGTATACTTAACATACATTGTGGGTTTTGTTTGTTTGTTTATTTATTTTTGTTTGGAAAGAATCTTTTAAAGCATCCTTGGTTATAAGTTAGTCAAAGCCTTATTTGCCACTTAACATCTCATAAATGCACCAAAATTTTTTGTTTTTCAAATTCTGTTATTAAAAGTGTGATGAAAGTCTGTGGAGAAAATGACTATAAAATGGTGCATATTGCTACTTCTGATGAGATTTTAAAGCCTAGTTTCTTCTCAAAGAAGATCTTAAGGTCAATACTGAAATGGAAAATCTAAACCAGATGCTATTCTGCCTATGTTCTATCGGGGAAATTGGCAAATTATGATGGTCAAATTCTTATTACTGGAAGTGCTGAAAAGAACATAATTTAATGTTCAGATCCCTTGATGTAATTTGAGAAAGGTTCTATGGACACTACAACAATTGGATCCATGAATATTAACCTTAAAACACCTGGGTGTTGGTTCATTTTCTAAATGCCACTGGGTATCTATACAAAATATTGTTATGTCTTCAAATTATTAACTGTGTTTTGAAAGACTATGTACACACACACTTATCCATATACACACACAATTTGTGTATATATACATATACTATATATAGACGTGTAAGTATGTATGTATACATATGTGTGAAACAATATACACGACTTATATGTGTGGGTATATATACATACTTCTGTGTGTCTGTGTATATATATACACATTGAAACAATAAGATAAATTGTGAATCGATAATACTGTGAAGAATGCTGTACACTTAAACACTGAGAAGAAGCAAAAGTCTCAGCATCTGGGTACAGAAAAGTAAAGTTCTTAAAGAATGTGAGTTTTGTTTTGTGCTGAATCTCATGAGACATGATGAGCAATGATTATTCAAAGAGAATAATTTCAAAGATTAAATAAATTAGTACAAATAAACAAATTTTATTAATTTAAAAATGTTTAATTTATTATCTGGGGAGGGATTGTAAAATGGAAATGCCAAAAACAGATGCAGAGAACTGTTCAACGATAAGTCAATTTGGTCTCCTTGTATGTTAATCCAGGTTTGTGTCATGCCTTCCCAATGGTGTGCTGGTAAACATTTAGCAAGCAGCTCTCTCTCTCTTCCCCTCTGGGGAAGAAAATACAAAATAGAACAACAAACAAAACCCCCTTCTTTGTAGTGTTGCCAATCCCCTTGGTATAAATACAACCACATAACTGATGTCAAGATACCAGCTGACGCAGAGTTGGGGAGATCTGTGCAGCTGTAGGTGATTATATAGAATTTCCACCATACAAATACAATAAATGTAAATAATCTCAAGAACAAAAAGTAAAATATAAAATAATTAGGAAGTATTGAGTTTTGACTATTACCTATCTTTTTTATATGATTTATCTAATTGTGTGGCTATGTAATTTATTTATTTATTTATTTTTATTTTTTAGTTTTATTTATTTATTTATTTTTTTGAGACAGAGTCTCGCTCTGTGGCCCAGGCTGGAGTGCAGCAGCGGCCAGATCTCAGCTCACTGCAAGCTCCGCCCCGCGGGTTTACGCCATTCTCCTGCCTCAGCCTCCCGAGTAGCTGGGACTACAGGCGCCCGCCACCAAGCCCGGCTAGTTTTTTGTATTTTTTTAGTAGAGACGGGGTTTCACCGTGTTAGCCAGGATGGTCTCGAGCTCCTGACCTCGTGATCCACCCATCTCGGCCTCCCAAAGTGCTGGGATTACAGGCTTGAGGTACCGTGCCCGGCCTATGTAATTTATTTTAATAATGACTGTGTTTAACAATCAGCTCACAAAATTTAACAGCTGGTTTTCATGGGTTCGTATAAGCCAATTCCAACACCACACTCCTTCAGGCCACACCACGGATTAAGCTTTATCCTAAATGCAGTGTGGAAAGCCATTAGGAGGCTTTAAGGAGAGGAGAGAATGTATTCTATTTTCATTTTTAAAGGCTCATTCATGTAGCTGTGTGGAAAACAGGTTGGAAAGGGATGAGAGAGGGAATGCAGAGCCAATTAGAAGATTATTGGTGTCTGCTCTCCTAGAGGCACTCTGATCTCTGACGTAACATGGTAAAGCTATTTTCCTCTTACTCCAGTGAAAGCACACTTAGACATTTTTTACAAGAAAACCATAAGAGAAATACGAAACAAAAAAAGGAAATGCAAAAAAGCATGGAATCTAAATGAACTTCCAGAGTAGATTCTATCTCCTACCTATAAATTACCTGGAGCCAGACTGGCTCAGCTTGTCGGATCAGGTTCCAGAAAACAGAAGCCTAATCCAAGAAAAGAAAAAGAAAAAGAAAGAAAAAGAAAAAAGAAAGAAACGAAGGGAGAAAGAGAAAGAACGAAAACACGAAACTTTAATTCTTCCTTATTTAGTTTTCCAAATGTGTATTTACTTCCTGCTTCTGCGAATATTCTCCTCCACTAATATTTCTTTTCTTTTTTTCTTTTGAGATGGAGTTTCGCTCTTGTTGCCCAGGCTGGAGTGCAGTGGCGTGACCTCAGCGCACCAGAACCTCAGACTCCCGGATTCAAGCAATTCTCCTGCCTCCGCCTCCCAAGTAGCTGGGATTACAGGCACGCGCCCCCCCGCCCGGCTAATTTTTTTTTTTTTTTTTTTTTTTTTTAGTAGAGTCGGGGTTTCTCCATGTTGGTCAGGCTTGTCTTAAACTCCCGACCTCTTGTGATCCGCCCGCCTCGGCCTCCTAAAGTGCTGGGATTACAGGCGTGAGCCACAGCGCCCTGCCTTCCTCCACTAATACTTCTTTCCTTGGATATTTTAGCTGCTAAATGACTTCCCGGCCTCAGCACATTGCACTGGGTCCTTCCAAGACATTAACATTTTTTCTCTGTCACAAGGAGGCCAATCCTTGCGTGTCATAACATTTTTAGGGTGCATTGCTGTTGACGTGACACTCCCACCTGCTTTGTCTCATTTAAATCTCATTAACCTTTTATGGTGGGGCAGAGAGTACTTATATTTACTAGGTATACTTCCTAACATTTGTGGGGATTTTGAAGTTTAGAATCCCAAATCGCATAACATTTCAGTCATAAAATGCAAAATACTGAATTTTTAAAAGCAATTTCATAGGTACAGAATGAGTGTTACATATAAAGTCATTAAAATATAATGATTATCAATGTTTAATTTCTACTGGAAGGTCTTCAGACTGGTATGTGGAGGCTTCCCAAGAAGTGTGTAGGTACTTGCATAGTTTCAGAAAGGACTTCTCAGATCTTTAATTTTCATACGTACTGTTCCCTAGAAGTGAGTTATCTAAGAACTTACTTCCCAAACAGGTCTTCTTTCCAGCTTCCTCTTTCATAATTATTCTACTTTCACCTTATAAAATAAAAATATCACTTTTATCTATTTCTAATGTCATCAAGGTACACAGTCCTGGGCTCAAAAAGTCCCTTTGTGTCTAATATTTGGACTATTTGAAATATTGTTGTAGGTGTTAAGAAAGTGAATGATCTAAATTACCGGGCAATAAAATTTTGTGCAAGTCCTGTATTTTCCAATTATTGTCTTTCAACAGAATTGAAGAAGATCCTGATTAAGTTGTTGGCTAATATATCTTTGAAATAATTTTATATGATAAATCACTAGGGCATGTAACTTGGAAAGTGTTCAAAGAATTGTGTGTCATTACTATAATAAAACTACTTCCATTTCTATCTGTATTTTTATGTGGGCAACAGTTTTTTAAAAATTCCATCTATACAAACAAAAATAGGAATAGAATCGATGATGAATCTTGGTTCACCTAGCAGCGAGTCATATTCATCTACAGACAGAAGCTTCATATATCTTAAGAAATACATTTCCAATTTTTTTCCTTTATGTTAATAATAATTTATCAAAGTTTGTTATACGGTTATGCTGTTACTATTGCCTACTACCATAAATTATAATGATAATTCAACACAAAATACTTTTTAAACAGAACTATATGGTCCCAGGAAATTCACACAAAAGATTTAAGTGCATACATTTTTATTGCAGAGAAATATAATAGGGTAATCAATAACAGACTTTCCAACATAAAACATACGTTAGTAAGATAAAATTCTGTAGGGTAAAGGGAATGGAAATAGGAGTTTAAGAAGGCAAAATTGATGTTTCTCCTAAAAAGTGCTTGTTCATGTATTTTTTTAATGGATAATGGTGGCTATCAAATCACTACGATATATGGATTCTTTGGAACCAATTTAAGAATGATGTAACAATTTAGTTTAAATTGCCAATATTTATGTCATGCCAGAAATTGTATCATTTGTAAGTAGTTAAACTTACGACAAAAGGTTTTAGATGTCAACTTAAACATTTGTGAGAGGGCACATAATTTTTAAATGTTCTTTTAGGGCATACATGGGGAAAAATTGTCGAAGACTTCTGTCTTTCACTGTAAGATATTAGATTGAACATCTCCATGTATGTTTATTATTTCTATCCCTGCAACACCAACGGCTTGTTTCTTCTTCCCCCAAGCCACACTTCTTTTTTAATTGCTCCATGAGGGTTATTATGTACACAGGTTGAGCAGAAAACAACAAACCATGTGGCTATTGCCTGCCCGGCAGTTAACGAGGCTCATGCCCCAGCAAACTGGCTCATTTCTGTACAACAGCCCCTTAGTACATGAACCTCAATTTCATGCCTGAGTAAAATTACAAATCACCACATGTCATGGTCCTTCACGGTCACTTGCACAGAGTTGACACTATGAACATAAAACTTGTAAATACTATGAATCAACTAAAATTTCCCATTTACAGATGAAGAAATTGATGTTCCAAGAGACAAAATGACTTGCCCAAATTTACACTGCTGGTAGAAGGCAGATCCAGGTAGGTCTCAAAACTACAAATCTAAATTTACATTATGTATAATATACATATATATGTGTATGTATGTTATGCACATACACACACATATACATATCTCTGTGTATACATATGTTTGTATTTATATATCAGTGTTTGCATGTGTAAATTAGCTCAAACTAATATTAGACTAGTGGAACTATTGTGCCTCAACCTCAGAGACTATACATATGATGCATAGAGAAGAGGTCCTATGAGGTGGGCTCTTTTGTTCTGCAGAAAGAAAAAGAAATGGGGAACTGGAGGACGACATACTATGTGATCCCTGTCAGCCACTAAACCTTTTTTTTTTTTTTTTTTAATCTTATAGGTAGAAAATGAGTGTATATGCAGAAGACTGAGGAGCTTCTTTTCAGGTGGGACTTTGTGTGACATCAGGGCACAGATTAGGTTTTCTAGAAGCTCATATTTGAACCAAGGAAGAAGAGGGTCATCTTCTCTATCTCTGCATAAAACACAGCACTTCTCTGACATTAGGAAAGGAATGTGAGAAGGGGTCTGGCTGCTTTGGGAGCATCAGGAAAGGGCACCTGGACCTGGATAGTGGTCATTTTAATGGAACACAGGAGGAAGGGCGGTACCAGTCAGGTCATCTTCAGAGAGGTCCATAAGTGCTAGCATAGTGATGGTGGGCTACGAGCAGAAAGGGAGCTCGCAGCAGACAAACACACTCATTCATAGAATGGTTCAAGACATTATGTAAAACTTCAAAATGCTTTCAGGAATTTTTCAAGGACCTAGTGTACCTGAAAAGTGTGTTTGGTTAATAACAAAGCAAAAATAAAGACAAAAGCAAAATTAGAAATGGATCATTAGTCCTGTTGTGATCCCATTTGTGCCTATAGGCTAGTAAGGCCTAGGTATTTGAGACAATATATGCACTTATAAATTGTAATGCATATATATTTTATGTAAAAATGTATTTTGATAAATTCATAAATGCTTCTCACATTCTTCTGTTTTACCTTATCAGCCAGATGTTGATTTGTTGAATAGACATTCACTGAATATCTATTGGGCTGGAAGAAAATGATGAACAAGACATACAAAGTCCCTGTTTTTTTTTTTTTTTGTAGACAGAGGTTCGCTCTTGTTGGCCAGGCTGGAGTGCAGTGGCGTGATCTTGGCTCACTGCAACCTCTGCCTCCTGGGTTCAAGCGATTCTCTTGCCTCAGCTTCCCTAGTAGCTGGTATTACAGGCGTCCACCACCACGGCTGGCTAATTTTTTTGTATTTTTTTTTAGTAGAGATGGGGTTTCATCATGTTTAGTAGAGATGGGGTTTCATCATGTTGGCCAGGCTGGTCAGGCTGGTCAGGCTGGCCAGGCTGGTCTCAAACTCCTGAGCCTCAGGAGTTTGATCCACCCACCTCAGTCTCCCAAAGTGTTGGGATTACAGGCGTGAGCCACCGTGCCCGGCCAGTCCCTGCTTTTATGGAGCTAATAATCTAGTGAGAGAAATGGATAGTAAACAAACAAATAAAAATCGTATGATTTCTAATAGTGATAATATTACAAGGCTTCTTTACATGTACGTAAGAAAGGTCTCCATGGGAAGTCATCTGAGTAGAGACCTAATCCGCATCATTTGAAAATATAGTGTAGTAGTTCTCAACCCTGAGTGTAAATAAGCATTACCTGGGAGACCTTTTTAAAACTAGTGCGTAGGCCCCTTTAAAAACCATTTAAATAAAAATATCTAGAAATGGGGCTTGGGCATTTGTGTTGCTAATAGTTCCCCGGGTGATTCTAACGTTCAGTCACAGTTGGCAACTCCTTACTTAGATAAAAGTGGGGCCAGCAGAGATAATGGTATATTCACACTTATGTGTCCACAGATGTATGCTTGGTATGCAGAAGGAACAGCAAAGAAGGGATGAAAAAAGAGTTGAGATCAGAAAGAAAAGTATGACCAGATCATGTAGGCCTTGTGAGGTCATGCTAATAGGTTTATACTTTATTTTAAGCATAATGAGAAGGCATTATATTGTACCTACTGGGTCATGTTCATAAAAGCGGGGAAAGAGAAAAGAAACAGAAAATTACCACTTTTCCAAGCTTCTCAATGTAAAAACACAAAGATATATTCTTTACTTTTTAATCACAAGGTCATGTTAATCATCCAGTCTCTGGCAAATGAATGAGTTTTCCCTACCAATAGAAGTTAGAGAGAAATGAAATATTAATCTGTTGAAAATGAGTCACCATCACCCTGAAAAGAAAAAGAAGTGGAAGGACATGATACCTCTGGATGCTGTCATGGAAGGAAGGAAGGAAGGAAGGAGGGAGGGAGGGAGGGAGGGAGGGAAGGAAGGAAGGAAGGAAGGAAGGAAGGAAGGAAGGAAGGAAGGAAGAAAGGAAGGAAGGAAGGAAGGAAGGAAGGAAGGAAGGAAGGGAGGGAGGGAGGGAGGGAGGGAGGGAGGGAAGAAAAAATAGTCACTACGTATAAATACACACAATTACAAGGAGTATAGGCACATATATTTAGAAATCTGTGTTTAAAATTTATTGTTGCTGAAATGCAAAGAAATGCCATCTCAGCTAAGAGCTACTTTTAAATTGTTGTTATTTGACATAGTTTTAACGACCTAATTTTTCCATCTCAGTGTATGTTCTTTCCCTGCTGTGGTTTTCTGATTAGTCCTATCTGTTGGAAAGAGACAAGTAAAGAACTGTTTATCCTCAAGATGAAATATTTCGACAATTAAGGCCAAGATTTCTGAAAATACATAAACTGAAATTTATGCTTTTTAAGAGCACTTAAGAAAGAAAAGCTTGCTAATCTATCACAAATATAGAAATGCAGATATAGAGTTTGCTATGTTTTCTTATTTTATTGTACTGATTGCGAAATATTATGAAGCAAGAAGGATTTTGTTTCCCTTAGAATGAAAAGAGAACAGTCATAAAGCCCAGTCATTCCATTGAGCTTCATGTAGCATATTGGAAGATTTGTTATAATTCCCACTATTGTTTGAGTGTATAATTGTGTTTTCCTGTGGAAACTAGATAAATATTTACCTACTCCCCATAAGCAAGTGACTCAGAGCTTCCTATACTAGGTGAAACTGCACAAGTGCTATTGAGAAGAATATTCCCCTAGTTTTAGTTTACAAGCCACTAGAGACGATGGGGCCACTAACCAGGGCACTGAGATCCTGTCCCCCAAATGATGTTCATGGCATTATTACACTTTCTCTCTACTTCTTCAGGGGAAAACCTGACCCATGATACGGAACACAGTCTTCATAGGGAGATTAATCTGAGTTTGAGCCTTGGCTCAGCTACATGCCAGCTAACTGACAATGAATGGATGTGCTATTGACTTCTCTGACCCTCTAGGTTCCCTCTGCTGCTCAACATAATTAACAATACTTGCCCTAGTGTGGTTGTTATGGCACTAGGTCATTAGAGAACAAACAAACAAACAAAAACACTTTATTTTGAAATCTCACACCTAGTATATAGCATCTTTTCTTTTTAGTTTAGCACAATATGTTTGGTCATTTGACATATTTTAGGTACAAATTACACAAACTATCAACTCAAATTTCTACAATGGCTTCCTATTTCAAAGCTATGTTAATGAGTGTATTCTCTCTAGGTAAACTCGTTAATAAAGGATTGAAAGTTTGCTACCATTGGGCCTTAACCTATGTTGATTAATAGAGAACCTATTTCTTACTACACATCCCACCTTCTATTCTGATACATCTATATAGTATTACTCTACTAATATTTTTTTGTTAGAATATACCAAAGATTTTTCATGTCCATGTCTTTGATTATACTATTTTTCCCTACCTAGATCTCCCACATAATAATCAAATCTATGAAAATTCTACTCATCTTTCAAAGTCCAGAGCAAATGGCTGCTCAATGAAGTTGTCCTCAATTCCTGTAGTGAAATTTAATTCTATGTTCCTCATTCTTCTGTTATAGCATGTAATGAAGCCATTATATTATGTTTATTTGCATAATGCTGTTTTGTACATCATTTTGTGAATTACATGAAAAAGGAAATTTGGCATAGGTCACTTTGCATCAATACTTTTTATGGATTGAATTTTTGTAAAAAGACTTAAGTTTTCAATGTTATTAAACAAAGATTGAAATAGAAATCAAGTTTTACATTCATTGCTAGTTTTCTCTTCACTCTATTTTCTTTATTAGAATAAGGACAGTAATATTCTACCCAACTCTTTTAGCAAGGTTCTTTCTATTTGGATATCCAGATAAAACTTTCAGTCTGAAGTCCAGCTGTTTGCAATTTTACTACATGTTCTCCCACTCAGGGCTTCACTTAAATTTATTTTAATGGATCATTTGTTCAACTTGTGAGTGTTAGTGGTGCTAAAGTGTCCTTCTTGAAAATTTTGAAATTTTTATTTCTTTGAATCCTTAAGCTACTGTATTTCTCTATATTTCCCCATTCTGTGGGAGTGGCTGAAGGTTTAAGCTCCAGGCCTTGTTCTTTCACCAGCAAGCATGACCATATCTTCAAATCAATGGTGTTCAAGTTATTTTGCTCCTATTAAGACCAAACTTACTTTAAATCTACAAGCTTTTTGTAAGAAGGGAAAGTTTTTATCATTATGTTATCCCTTTCATAATGGTTCATCTTTGTTAGAAAGTCAATGTCAGAGAAAGGTAGATGGCTTTTTGATTAAGACAATTTCTTGTCTCTTCTGAGCTAAAAAATATTGACAGGCAACATCTTGGTAGTATGAGATGGAAAATACAACCATAAATTTTAAGGAGTTATGCTTACCAATGGAGCTCAGTAGTGTGTTGCCTGAATCAACTTCAGTAACTGACAATTCCATTTGTGCCCTTTTCAGGAGCATCTATTCAAGATATTTACAGCTCAGATATGCAGGTTGGTTCTGGTATTATATGCTCCATATATTCTTTTCAATCTTTTCTCTCCCGTGTAAAAGTGTAAAAATAGATTTTTATTGAGGTTTCAGGGCATCTTTGGTGCCACAGTAGCTCAAGAAGAGTCTTTTATTTTTTTAAATAAAATTGTAATTGTCCTAGGACTGTCATATACAGGAGACTAAGCTCTTACGCTATTTAAAAATTTTATGTGATCATAAATCTGTTCCATAGTCAAGTTACAGTTTTATAATACATTGTAACCTTTTCTTTTTTCACTTCCTCCATTTTTTCCGAGGGATACATGTGCATTTTATTAGTTTTATTTTGTTTAGAAAAATCATAGTATTTTTAATTTGCAAAATACCCTGCATTTATTTCATTCATTAATGATAGTTGCATGAATTAAGAGGATACCGTATTTGTAGATGACAAGTCATCAAAACTTGAATTGGAGTTCAAGAACACAATAATTGCATGGAAAGAGAAGTACTGCCGAGTAGCCTTGTTTTGTGAGATGCCCCTCATGTAGTCTATGAGCCCAATGACGTATCACTACTAATTTCTCTGAGGTTACTTTTGGTTTCAAATGAAGTTTGTCAGACATTTCTACACATCTGGATTTTATAGCACCCTCTTTTACTCTCCTAAGCAAGTTTCATCTGTCTTGATGAAAAATACTTTTAGGTCAGAAACTCTAAAACATTTACAGAATAGCTTCTGTGCATCAGAACTATATTATGAGAACACTTTTCATCTGCCTTAGAGCATTTTTCTTTAAAGAATTTTTGAGTGCTTAAAGTCATTGTTGCTGCAAATCTATTTTGCCTCCCTGGGAGGGAGTGACCAGTACTTGTTTGTAATTGAGGATGCACACAAATAGAGTGAGTTAATTTGCTAAAGGACATATGATATATGTTAAAAGAATACCTATTTGCTCGTATATCTATGTTGGAAGATGGGAGAGATTAAGTTTCTTCAATATTAAGCTCCAGGTGCTTAATTACTATAAAAGAAAAGGATTCTTGTCAGATGTACAAATTTACTCTTTGGTTCTGTAAGGGACAATTTTTGTTGTTTTCTGGCTTCCAAAGACCTACTGCTTGGTTCTTACTAGGTTCAGAGCTCCATCATACTAGGGCAGTCAGTGAGGGTAGATATTCCATCTCAGTAAGACAAATGACTTAGAGTTAAACAGAAGGTTTCTTTGTGTGATTCATCTGAGACTCAGAACCTTGAAAGAGAGCTGCAGACATCTAGGGAGACTTAGAGATTATTCCTGGTGCTAACGACAGAGAATAGAGAACAATGATGAGAGCAGGAAATGCCCCATGGCCATGCTGTCCCAGCGCATCCTAGCCAGTTTCTGAGGCATGACTATGGCTTGATTCTTGACTCATTAGACTACAGTGGTTTCTGGCTGATTCCTCAGTCTAGTTCTTAATCCTCCCCAAATGTTTGTATCTTTTCAATACATTCTTCTTCCACTTAAATTAGAGTTTGCTTCTGTTATTTAAAACCCAGAACCTTGTCTGGAACTTCTTATTCAGTAAGAAGATCAGCACCAGCAGCCTGGCCTCAGTAATTACATGCGTGCTTCTTATAGAGACCTTCTTATGGGAACCAACTGGAAGGAGTTCCAAATGTAATTTAAAGCATCCCAGAAGTGGAATAGACTGCATTTTCATTGCAGGTCAACAGATACAGGAGTTGAAATATAAAAAATAAATCTGAAAGCAGACATCATTACAAGAAGACATATTTGGGTGATGTGGTGTGAAAGGAACCCTGGGATGGGAGCCAGGGAATCTTTCACCATCACTTACTTAGCCATTTACTTAGCCTGGTGACCTCAGGTGAAGTGCTTTCTATCTCTAAGCAATCGTTCGTTCATCTGTACAAGATGGATAATATCAGCTGCAAAGCCTATCTCACAGGGCTGTTAGGAGGAATAACACATAAGTATCAGGTAAAAAAATAAAAGTATGATTTAAATAACTTTATTATTATTATAATATTTATATTGTACAAAAGATGAGCATCAGGCACGTGACCTTGTTTCCATTTGATAATGACGTTTCAGAGTAATTTATAAAAGTCTTAATCCTTTACTACAGGTTCTAAGGTTGGCATGGTGGATAAAGGGCACCATTTACAGTCAGAAGAGACTGAATTTGCATCTTTACTTTTCACAACAGTTTATTACCTGTGTGACCGGTGACAAGTGGCTGAAACTCTGTGAGTATAAGCATCCCATAAAACAGAACCATATAAAATACACATGCGAACGCTCATTTCAAGAATGCTATAAGGTTAGCAATATATATTTTTATAAATACTTATCTATGGATATTTACATAATGACAGATAAGTGAGACTATGCATGTCAGGCCTGCCATTTATTAGCTATGTAGCAAGGAAAAATTATGTACCTCTCTGAATTCCATTTTCCCATGCAAAATGTGAGTCATTATAATGACTATCTCACAGATTTTTTTTTTTAGAGTTTAAATGACAATACCGTAAAAGCATTTAGGACATTCCCTGGCACATAGTAAGCTGTCATAACAATTAGCTATTATTATTATTTTTTAAACAAAGCATTTTACCCAGTACACACTCAGTTCATTACAGTTTTTGCTTTCTAACATTTAAATAATCACAGTATCTAATCAGATATATTTCTTGAGATCAAGGAGATAAAGTAGAATACGTGCACTTATACTTCATCTTGTCCTCTATCTGCTTAAATGGACAGAGTTTTTAGGTTCTTACCACCTGTTGAGTAATTATTTGCCATCAACCAAGATCAATTTTAAACTCCAGGGAATGCCATGGGAAGCAGAGATTTATAATTGGAGCTGCTTGACCATTGGCAGTGGAATTATTCCTTCTATCCTGCACACACCTCCCCATACATTAGTTTTTATTTTTATTCACTCATTATCTTGGGCATAGAGACCTGTCTGAAGTTTGCCTACTCCTGTCTATTTCAGAATCCTCAAGTGCTGCTGCCGCTAGTAATTAACACTGTCTACCTGCAAGATAGTGTCCTGAATCATCATAGGCAGCCATACTTTTTTTAAAAATTTATTTATTTTCAATCAATTTCGAGTTTTTTTTTTTAATTGAATTTAATTTTAAGTTCCAGGATACATGTGCAGGATGTGCAGGTTTGTTACATAGGTAAACGTGTGTCATAGTGGTTTGCTGCGCCTATCAGCCCATCACCTAGGTATTAAGCCCCGCATGCATTAGCTATTTGTCCTGATGCTCTCCCTCCTCCCACCCCCCAATAGGCCTCAGTGTATGTTGTTCCCCTCCCTGTGTCCGCGTGTTCTCATTGTTCAGCTGCCATTTATAAGTGAGAACATGTGGTATTTGGTTTGCTCTTCCTGTGTTAGTTTTCTGAGGATAATGGCTTCCAGCTCCATCCATGTTCAGCTCCATCCATGTTCCTGCAAAGAACATAATCTCATTCATTTTTATGGCTGCATCATATTCCATGATGTAGATGTACCACATTTTCTTTAGCCAGTCTACCATTAATGGGCATTTGGATTGATTCCATGTCTTTGCTGTTGTGAATAGTGGACAGCCCTACTTTTAAACCATTGAGTGCAAGAGCCCCCATATGATCTTTTGAGAAAGAGATCAAATACTGCCAGGTTGAGTTAAGAGAAAGAACTAATGGGAGATTGTCCAGGATGCCAGTCTAGCAAGGCCTCTGTAATGGTTTTGCTCTGTGTCCCACCCAAACCTCATCTTGATTTATAGTCCCCACATGTTGAGAGAGGGACCTGTAACCACTATGTATCAAGAGAGGGAGGCAACTCAATCATGGGGGCAGTTTCCCCCATTCTGTTCTCAAGGTGAGTAAGTTCTCATGAGATCTGATGGTTTTATAAGTGTTTGGAAGTTCCTCCTTCATTCTTCTATCTTCTGCCACCCTGTGAAGAAGGTACTTGTTTCCCCTTTCCCTTACACCATGATTGTATGTTTCCTGAGGCCTCCCCAGCCATGTGGAACTGTGAGTCAATTCATCCTCTTTCCTTTATAAATTATCCAGTCTCAGGTATTTCTTTATAGCAGTGTGAAAACAAGCTAATACGGCCTCTAAAACATTCATAGAGATATGATGAGATGGAGCAAAATGCAGAAGAAATTTTTTCCAGGAACTGTGTGTGTTTTGAAGCCGTAGTATGATAAAGAAGCAATAATCAAAATGTTTAACAATAGGTCTACCCAAAATATCAACCAATCAGAAGTGAACATAGAGCAATCAAATGGACACTGTCAATAAACAAGGCATTTGACTAAAGTGATGTGAAATAAGTGAATAACACTTGTTAACTTATCAAGTGTATTATCAAGTGTATCTTAACAAGTGTATTATTCACTTATGTTAAAAGAAAGACGCCCTCCTCGAGGAACATAAATTACAATAGTTTGGTACCATATTGTCTTCTAAAAGATACAGTTTTGAATAATTGCATCAGTCTTATTTGCTGAATGGAATATGCCAGCTTGAGACCACAGCTAAAATGCAGTGATGTACATATTTCACTGGGCCTTGGTTAGAGGGGTGCATATACAAGATATAAATTATACAGTTTTCTACTGGCAAGAATCTTCCACCCAAGTTGAATAGAAAATATAAACCTATGAAAATACGATTAAAAACAAAACCAATGCAAACAAGTGTGCAATGAAAAATGGCAGAGAAAATGTATATGCATAGTAAATGTCAAACCAAATGTCAGATTCTGTTGTTTTTTCTTTTCTTTTCTTTTTTTCCAGAAATGTATGGGGTCTTTATTTTTTATAATAGATAAAAATAGCTTGCATTCCATTCCATATGCATTGGAAAACCATGTAGGATGGGAGTTTGCACCTCCCCTCTCCTATCTCCAATGACCCCTGGTAATCTCTGGTTCTGGTCTCCTACCTCCAATGGATGTGTCGGCCCACTCAGGTCTCATCTCCGTGGCTGGTTTCATCTCTCTGCTCTATGCCATCACAAGAGCAGAATATGGTCCCTTCAACTGTTACGATTTTGTTTCATTTTGTCAAATACAACAGTTGAAAAGCAATGTCTTATTTTAACTTAAATTTATATTAATATTGGGAATCATTTTTTCAGCATTATTTTCTACTTGTGTAAGCTGTTTGATCTTTGCCTATTTTTAAAGAAATGTCTTACTCTTGAAGTATTATATATTATTATGAGTTTCTTAGAAATTAAATATATTACTAACATTTTGTCACTATGAGTGCAATTTGCCTTTAATGTCGTTTATGATATATATGACATATAAAAAGTTTAATTTTTCAGGAGTTATATGTGTTAATCTGTTTATTTCTGAGTTATTCCTGTACTTTAAAAATCTTATCCATCTGAAAATCAGATAAAATGTTCATAATTTTTTGTTTTCATTATAAAAATATAGATTCTCATTATAGAAAAAATGGGTAAGGTAAAAAGACACAAAATGGCCAGGCAGAGTGGCTCACACCTATAATCCCAGCACTTTGGGAGGACTTCAGGATCACCTGAAGTCAGGAGTTCGAGACCAGCCTGGCCAACTAGGAGAACCCCGGCTCTACTGGGGAGTGGTGGCAGGCACCTGTAGTCCCAGCTACTCGGGAGGCTGAGGCAGGAGAACTGCTTGAACCTGGGAGGTGGAGGTTGCAGTGATCTGAGATCGCGCCACTGCACTCCAGCCTGGGCAACAAGAGTGAAACTTTGTCTCAGAAAAAAAAGAAAAAAAAGAAAAAAAAAAAGTTCACAAAATAGAAAATAAAAATCATGTGAAGTGTTTCCTCTCAGAGATAGTCAGTACATTTTATGTACGCATTTAACATTTTTAAAATAAAAATTGAATGATAACTACTATATAATTGTATATTCTTCTTGGTCTATTTAATAGAATATTACAAGCATTTTCTTTCAATATATTCTCTGACAGCTTGACAATAGTTTTACTTTTATAGGATAGATGTTTTTTGGATTTTATCAACTGTTCTCAGTGTTTCTCAGTACTATTAAAAATGCTTTTAAATAAAATTATTGCTGTTATCTAACGTTTAGCTGCTGCGCAGTGCTGTTCACGTGAGAAGCAATCTGCGAATAATCAACGAAATCAATAATTTAAAGCATTAGCCCTTATGATTCATGATTTGATGCTGGTACAGGCATCTTTTGTTCTTTAAGTTTAATCATTTTTTGAAAATGTATTTGATAGCAAATTTGAGGATAAGAACTTATATTCTACATCGTAAATGGAAACAATAAAAATGCATTTCAAACCCATCCAAAAATCCCAAAAGAATTTTCTGAAATATGCTCAAATACTTTTAAATACTGAAAGTATTTAAATAATTTACCAAAAACTTCTGCATAATATGAATTACATAAAATGTCAACTGTCTAATTACTTAGTATTTAATGAACTCAGTAGAGTGTAGTACACGGTATCAGCTTCAAATTACATTTCTCTCCTATAACACAGCAAATATGACTTTCAGGTAAATATAGTAAAATAATAAAGATGTATATCAAATCCAAATAAAGTATCAAATGAAATAAAATGATTAAGCAATACAAAATAGTTACCATTGGAAGGGTTACAAGTGAAGTTGGATGGCAGCAGAAACAAGGTGATGTCAACCACTTGGTGTCAAGAAAACAAAAAAGAAAGAAAAACCAAATGGAAAAGGTGGCCAGCTAATCACTGTCGTTATTCTGGAATGGATAAAGAATGTCAGTGAGGTGGCCGGGCGCGGTGGCTCAAGCCTGTAATCCCAGCACTTTGGGAGGCCGAGGCGGGTGGATCACGAGGTCAGGAGATCGAGACTATCCTGGCTAACATGGTGAAACCCCGTCTCTACTAAAAATACAAAAAACTAGCCGGGCGTGGTGGCGGGCGCCTGTAGTCTCAGCTACTTGGGAGGCTGAGGCGGGAGAATGGCGTGAACCCGGGAGGCGGAGCTTGCAGTGAGGAGATCACGCCACTGCACTCCAGCCTGGGAGACACAGCGAGACTCCGTCTCAAAAAAAAAAAAAAAAAAAAAAAAAAAAAAAAAAAAAAAAAAAAGAATGTCAGTGAGGTGAGGAAAGAGTGAGTGAGGTCATCCATGTCCAAATTCAAGGTACTTGTGGACTTATCCTCTCCTCAGAAACAGAAAATCAGAAATTGAATGCTAAAAGCCATCCTTTAAAGCTATAGCTGAATCTATGAAACAAGAATGTACTCAAATAGAAAACTTTTGCTTCTGGTCATATTGGAATAAGGGGGACCAGATTTACCCCCCAACACACACACCTATAAATATACATATTGGAATAGCATGTTTTAAGGGTTTTTCATTGTATGTGTATGTATGTATTTGTTACAGTCAGTTTTTCTTCAAATACTGTTTGTTTTGTTTTGTTTTGTTTTTGTAAAAGTAACTGCAAATCCTAATAGAAAATATTTGGATAGTGAGAATGCTCTGCTCCAAATTGGACTTTTTAGGCCTTATTGTATCTTAATTGCTCTTTGGATGAGTATCTATTTGTGGTGTTCTCTCACTTCCAAACTCCTCACATGTATGCCATGTGACCTATATTGTAAGACAAACTGTCCCAGACATACCCCCAGAAGTTAGTGAAAATCTGTCCCTTGTCAATGTCTGCTACTCTGAAGAATAACTGACTGTATCTTTTAGATATTTAAAAGATAGAATATTATTTAAAATAATTTTCTTTAGGAAGTGAATTCAGGCAGATTTAGGCAAACCAGTAGTCTTTAGACTAGGGTCTACATATGCTTGGATATTGCTGTGGTCTGAATGTGTCTCTCAAAATTCACTTGTTGAAACTTAATATCCATTGTGATGGTAGTAAGAGGTGAGCCTTTTTGGGAAGGCATTAAGACATGAGGACTCATGAATGGATTAATGCCATATACAAGGGCTGGAGAGAACTAGCTTAGGTTCTTTTGCCCTTCCTCCTTCCATCCTGTGAGGACCCAGTGTTCATTCCCTGCGGAGAATGCAACAACAAGGCACCATTTTGTAAGCTGGGAATGTGACCTTCACCAGATACTGAACCTGCTGGTGCCTCAATCTGGGGCTTTCCAGCCTTCAGAATGTGACACATACATTTGTGTTCCTTATAAATTACCAAATCTCAGGTATTTTATGATAGCAGCATAAATGGACTAAGAAAAACATACACAAAGGCTTTGTCCAAAGGCATAAATATTTGTAAGAAAATCTACTTTCAGATCCTTAAACTACACCCAGGGGGGAGGTGCTTCATTCCATTTCTCCATTATCAGCTACGCACTTGCAGTAGCCCTTCTCCTTTGTACAGAAGGATGTACTTACTACACATCCAATATTGTAACATGATGTTAGGAACAGCCCGCCCCCCCTCAAAAAAATCTGGCCATAAACTGGCCCTAAAACTGGCCATAAACAAAATCTCTGCAGCACTGTGACATGTTCATGATGGTCATGACGTCCACGCTGAAAGTTGTGGGTTTACAGGAATGAGGGCCAGGAACACCTGGCCTGCCCAGGGTGGAAAATGGTGGAAAATCACTTAAAGGCTTCTTAAAGCACAAACAATAGCAAGAGTGATCTGTGCCTTAAGGACATTCTCCTGCTGCAGATAACTAGCCAGACCCATCCCTTTGTTTTCCATAAGGAATACTTTTAGTTAATCTATAATCTATAGAAACAATGCTTATCACTGGCTTGCTGTCAATAAATACGTGGGTAAATCTCAGTTTGAGGTTCTCAGCTCTGAAGGCTGTGAGACCCCTGATTTCCCACTCTACACCTCTATATTTCTGTGTGTGTGCCTTTAATTCCTCTAGCGCCGCTGGGTTAGGGTCTCCCCGACCAAGCTGGTCTTGACAACATGATGCAGTTTTCAGGAGTTTAAAAACATTCAAGACACAAATCAAGAGACAGTTTGAAATACTGATGTCTGTAAAACCTTTCGTAAGCAAAATGTTGTGTCCGGAGTTCGTTCCTTCTGGTGGGTTCTTGGTCTCACTGAATTCAAGAATGAAGTTGCGGACCTTCACGGTGAGTATTACAGCTCTTAAAGATGGTGTGTCCACAGGCCTTAGTGCCATCCCCCACTTTATACACATTTCTGTTATAGGCAAAATATGACATCAGAAATGTGTTATTTTGTCCTGTGCTACTTTGGTTATGAATTCAGACAGAGAATTAAATTTTACCAGTTTTCTTTAATAACCTCTTATCTCCCCCACTTTCTGATTTTTTTCAAGAAATACATCTTACCCAAGAGAGAATCTCTTGATATACTTTCCAGACAAGAATTTGAAACAGTATCTCTTGCTATTCATTTGCTTACAAAACATCTACACTCTAAACTTTTCATTGTTTATGAGAAAATGTAAAGTGCTAGTAAATATGTATATAAGCTTAATAGTTTTACACAATTATTGAAGTTGGCTTTGAAAACTTCATACAAGTCTCAGTGCAAAGGTCAGGAAATTTCATGTAACTTATAAAAAGTTTGTTATACCTGGTGCACTGTTAACAGATAAAAAGATGTGACATATCAAGCCTATGTTTGAGATTAAACTCATTTTCTAGTTAGATGCCCATGTGCTTTGTGGAATGCAAAAATTGGCACAAAATAGGCAACGTCTCCTTGCAAGTTGTGATGAAAAAGAGCTATGATGTACAGAATGGTGAATCCTTAGAGGTTTCCAGTCATTCCATGTCAGTAATTTATATCTGCCTCTACAGCAATGAAAAAAGCATTACTGATGAGATTATAGCATTCAAAGACTTGCATATGATTCAACTATGGTTGGTATTTTAAAAACTGTGGAATCAGTTTATTCAATTCATGTAGATTCACACAAAAAAGGTATGTATTCATTCAAACATAGTTGCTGTAACAGGGGTCTTACTCAAATTTCTGCCTTATTCTCCAATTTGGAAACATTGTTTAAAACAAACAAAAACACAAGCTTTTGTGGCCAAAAGACTGAGTACTGATTTGCACACAGCATTGGCTATTGACATTAGAACAATTAGTGTAATGAATTTCAGGGTATCCAGCCAGCACTTTAAAAAACTGATATGTGAATTAATGAGATAAACTCATCCCCAGCCATTCTGGTGTTTGGAAGTAAGATGGTTATAAAAGGGAAACATTAATATGCACATTTAATTTAATTTTAAAATGAGGGCAGTTTTTATAACAGAAGCAATCAGGACTGGCTTTACCAATAAAGTTATATAGCAGACATTTTACATGAATTATATGAACTGAATCTGGAGCTTCAAAGTTTTTTTTAATAGTTTGATTGAGATATAATTCACAAACCATAAAATGTACCCATTCAGTGTGCTTAGTCCAGTGGTTTTTAGTATATTCAGAGTTGTGTAGCCACCAATACAATCTAATTTTAGAATATTTTTTAATCACCCCAAAACTAACCCTGTACTTATGAGCAGTCATTTTCCATTCCTGCTCCTCTTAGTTTCTGTTTATGTAGATTTGTCATTTCTGGACATTTCACATAAATGGAATCATGCCATGTGTACTTTTTCTTTTGGAACTAAATTCCTTCATGTAACATATTCTTAGGTTCATCCATGTGTAGCATGTATTAGTACTTTTTTATTGTTGGATAATATTTCATTGAGTGGATATTTATTTTACTTTTACCATTGTATGGTATTATTATAATACATTTGTTGATCCATTTATCATTAGTTGATGGAGCTCTAGAGTTTTTATGAAAATACGTCGTGCATGTGTTTAAATAGTCATTTCATTTTAAAAAGTCAGCAAGGCATTAACATTATAAAAATTTAATTTTCTCTAACCATTTTTTTAATGTTAGGCTTCATAAAGTGACTCTAAGTGAAAGTGTAGCACTATAATTAATAATAAATTGATAAGTTCTTATAAAACGTGTTTGGTGTACTTCCCAGATACTAAAAGTTAGTAACTACTGATTGGGTAACCAATGTCTTTATAAGTCAGGTAATTTCCATATTTTATGTCAACAAACTTGAAGGAGAACATAGTTTATCAACTTATAGATTATTAAGTGTAATTTTTTAATGATAGATCGCTTTGTATTTTTTGTCATATCATTCTGAATAAGTTTAAATACTTAAATAACACTGAATAATAAAACTCTTTTCCAAATTATCAATGTGATAACTCAAATGCTTTATCAATTTGATAATTAACTTTTCTGATTATAATAGAAATGCATCACCATTGAAGAAAATTTAAAATTATTAAAAAGATAAAAGAAGAAAATAATCCCCAATTTCATAACCGGCAAATGGACACTTGTATGTTTGTGTGAGAGAATGTGTAGTGTGTTTGTAACTATACTTCTTACTATATATGATCTCTTGTTTTCTGGTTTTCTCCCTAATATCATATCATAAACTTTTTTATATTATTAAATATTCCACAAAACACCTTTGAATTTATATTCAATTTTAAAAGCTAATTATAAGAAAGTTACTGTTATAAAACTTCTCTGAAATAGGCTTATTCTAACATTAGTTATAATAGAAAAGCAGTGTCATCAAAATGGCCAATAAAAGAATGTTTAAATTATGTAATATTCTATTATTAATTAATTTGTGGTTACCTCTGTTTTACAAAATAAATATTTAAACATTACTTATTTTTAGACTTCAGAATAAGATTATTCTTTGGCTTCAGTGCAGGTAAGGGATTTAAAATATATTTATTAATCTCCTCTAAGTTTTTCAGTAAAGTCATGTATGTTGTGCTGATGATTTTTTCTGTTGCCTTGACCACAAAGATCAAATCTGCTTAAAGTAAAATGCTTGACTTGCAGCTTTTGTCAACCAAATTGTGATTTTACAGGACATTCTCTCAACGATAGTAGTTAGGCATATAAAGAAAATCATCTACTATAGGTAAGCATTTTTTTATTGCTGTTGATAGTAACTTTTTCTCTTTTTTCTAAATATTATAGAATCTTATCTTTAATTGTATTATGAAAAAATTTGACAGGAAATATCTACATATGGCTCCCTTGTCATAAAAATTGCTTGCTGTCTTCCTTCCTCCCTCACTCTCTTTTTCGCTACCTCTTCTTCTCCATCCCTCCCTTCCCTCCCTCCCTTCCTCCTTCCTTCCCGCCCTTTTTTCCCTGTCCTTTCATTCTTTCCTCCTTTCTTTCTTCCTTCCTTTATATTTCTAAGATTATTAATTTCAGTTGCAGAAAGTTTTTTTAACTTACTTTTTTTTGTTGCTGGCTTTTGCATTATTTGATCTGTGACTTAGGAGCACCTACAATGTTTAAACTCCAAATCGTTTTATTCCTTTAATTTTCTCTGCTATAATTTTATCCATTTTTTTCTTTATTATTTTAAGAGAATGGACAAGTTAGAGTTTGACATTATTGATTTTTTTTATGCAGAATGTTATTCTCCTGCTGAAATTTTGGAGCTGATCTCTCTCTTAGTTTAGCCTTTTCCCCTTCTTTTTGTTATTTTAAATCTCAGTTTATTTGCTTTGCACCTCTTCATTCTGATTTTTTCTTAACCTGATCTCTTTTTATAACTGCATCACCCCATTCTATTTACCATGTCTTTACTCATCCTATGGCGGATACCCAGGGTTTTTTTGTTGAGCAACTTTAAATAACTGTTTTTCTAATTCTTCGGAATAATTTTTCTTCTCATTCCATTTGTATTATTTTCTAACAAATCTTATTTGTGTTTTGTGATTTTACTCATCTTTGAAAATGAGAAAGTCTACTCAAAAATGAATTTTGCCAATATACTGGTGGTGGGTATTTTCATGGGCTCCCCTCAGTAAGGACCACTTTACTTACAAAGTCTCTGCTTGGAAGCAGAGCACAGGGACTTTGACAGGCAGATGGTTAAACCCAGACAAATACATTGTGTCTGCCCTGCACTCATCTCATTCATCTGGTCATTCCCAACTCTATTCCTCGCTTCCTAGGTGCTCTAAAGTTAGGAAAAAACAATTATATATATATATATATTTATATATAAATTTATATTTATATATAAAATTTATAAAAAATAAAAATTATATATATAAATATATATATATTTTTTTTTAAACTAAAGACTGGAATCTTCATGCATATCTCAGCATTTAGCCTTTACCACCCATATACAATATTTTGCTGGCTTTTGATAAGATGAAGCATCCCATCATCAGTTCTCTCTCTCTCTTTCTTTCTCTCTCTCCTGGTCATATTTTCTTAGCATCATGATATCCAAAAAGCAGCACCTGCACAGTAGAAAAATGGTTAACATGTTATGGTTGATTTGGAAGCCCATTTAAATAATACTATCTTTTTAAATAAAAGATAATAAAATAAAATACAAGATTGAGAATTACTATACCTCTATTCCATAAGTAAGAACTAAGCATTCTCAAATATTTTGAGATGTAGGTTATTTCCAAAGTCTATTTTTGTTCGTTACCGTTCCTGTTAATCCTGTAGTAAATATCTTCAAGCGTAATTGTGATCTTGTTTGAGTGATTTTCTTTACAAGGTCTCAATAGAGTGAAAGGTAAGGTACACTTTGACAATCTGCTTATATTGTCATATTGCTTTCAAAACAACTCTCCAGGGTTTTAAAGGCATCAGCAAAAAATGAGCTGTCTTGCTTTATTGCAAAGTTACTACACTTAAAAATGCAATTCCCAATGTCTCTTCTTCTCTTTCCCCATGAGAGCCTTGAGGACCCATCATTTTGCTTTCTAGCCCTCTTTTAGGAGAAATATTGCTAGAACAAACAAACATTAATGCATTTACCAATTCTGGTAAAATCCTTTCTTGCTATTGGTTTCCTATAGTTTAGATAGATTTCACAGAAATTTCAGTGTGTCAGTAAAAATTACGACCTTGGTGAGAATAGCACAGTGCTGAATGGTTTTAAAACGAGAGAACAGCATTTGGAGAAATGTCATTGTTACTTTGGAAATGAGAAACCTAAATGCAGACACACAAGTCTTTTTTTGTTTCATTTTTTTTCTTTGAGGCAGAGTCTCACTCTGTCGCCAGGCAGCTGGAGTGCAGTGGCCCGATCTCGGCTCACTGCAACCTCCTCCTCCCAGGTTCAAGTGATTCTCCTGCCTCAGCCTCCTGAGTAGCTGGGATTACAGACACACACCACCACTCCTGGCTGAGTTTTGTATTTTTAGTAGAGATGGGGTTTCACCATGTTGGCCAGGATGGTCTCGATCTCTTGACCTCGTGATCCACCTGCCTCAGGCTCCCTAATTGCTGGGATTACAGGCGTGAGACACCATGCCTGGCCAAACACACAAGTCTTATAGTACAAAGGGGAGAATAGGAGGTTCTCTTCTCACTCACCCACCAACCTCATCAATATCTTTCTGTTATCTGGTATCTCACCTTTCCAAGATATGTTTATTCCCTTCATCTGGTTATCACTAAATCTAGATTAATTGGCAATTAATTGATTCCAAAATAAAAAAAACATAGCAAAAGTAATGAAAGCTATTTTTGAACATGAAACCTCTTTGCTCCTCAGCACCATCCTCTAGCTCTCATTAAGCATATCATGTTGCTTGGGATTCAAATGAGTTTATAACAGTTTAAGTTGTATATTTTAGTTGACTACATAACTCAGAAATTCAGGGGAACATATTCTACTTTTTAAATTGATTATGTTTAAAATTGCTTTTTCTGCTTGCATTTTGGCTGAACAGCTTTAAGAATTAAGTTGATTCTTGCTTGAAAGAAAGGAATAAATTCTTGAAAGAAGACAAAAATAATTGACTCCATTTTTACAGAGAAAACTCAGAGTCCCAGAGGATTTGTAAGTTCCTTCATGAACATTGCTTGTAATGTAAAATAGCGGATTGAAAATCTAGATCTCTTGAATTGAACTGATTTTTTATTTTCAGCATAGTATTTTCCAGGTAACTGTCACAGTCTCTCAGAAAATTATACATCTTCTTGAATACCAGAGTTAAACAAAATAAAGTTTTGTGTACTCTTTTCTTAAGTTAAAATTCAGGTGACAGCAATGTGCTCAGCTTCTGTCTTTGGAGAAGAAACCTAAATTGAGATTCTTAGTTGGTTAAAGCCCTCACTTGATCCTTTTTATGGATGTTGGCTTGGTGTAAAGATCTGGGCCTTTGCTTCCTTTGGGGAAAAGGCAATATGTCTTTGTCTTGTGAACACCTGCTGTTTGCACTATTTTAAACGTGGGAGGTAATTTTGTTGCTAGTAGAGTTTGTAGTTTGTCCTGGTTGTCTGGAACAGAAAGTAACAAATTCCTTAATAGAAAAAGTGGGCTCCAGATTCCACTCAGTTCCAGTGTTTGTGTGAATTCAAGCTGCTGGTGGAGCAAAGATGCTTCTGACACATGATTTTTCTCCCAAATTTGTCCTTTAATTTAGAACCTAACTGAAGTATTATGTTGGGTATTAATGAGTGTCTACCTGTGATTCATTCTTTAAGCAGAGAAGGAAAAGATACTTTAAATATAGGTAAGAATATAAGGAACAACTACTTTGATATGATAAAAGAATGTCTCATTTATGAATTGTGAGTTTCTATGGAGTCTAATGTGATAACTTTAAGGATAATGATCTTTTAAGTTTTCACTTAGAAACTTAGATCAAATGTTCAGAACTAGTACATTGATGCGAAATAAATAAATAAAAATGGGTGTTCTTTGTTGCCATCTTGCCTACTAGGATCTCTCTGGCTCTTCACAAGTTCACTATTGCTATATGAAAAAATCCAAACTGCTTAGTATCACACATGGAGTCCTTCATAATTCAGCTTTTCCCAGCAACACAGCTTTCTGTTCCATCACTTCTTCACACAGTACAGCGAGTGGTTTGTTACCAGAATACCTGTGCTTCTTCTGTCTACCTTCTGTCCTCTTCCGTCTTCATAACTGATGTGCAGAGGGTCAAGTTACAGGGGCCTACAGGCATTGTGTTAACCATCAATAAGGTAGCATACCTTACTTAGCTTTGAAATATTTTGGAGAAATCAGATCTGCTCAACCAGGCAGTGTCAATCCCTAGTGTCCAGGACTAGTTATAAGCAATACACTCTTTCACAGTTTACTTTGACTTTTTGATTTAAAAACATATATGGGTTTAATTGATCAAGGGAAGGGTAAGGCAAATACAACTAGTTGCCCCATCAAATTTTATTCTCTTCTTGGTAATTAACAGTGTTTCAATTTTATTTAGGATAGTCGCAGATTCAACTGTCGGTCTTTCTCATTTTTTCTTCTTGGAATGCAGACATGAACCTGGTGGTACAGCAGCCATTTTGCCACCATGAGGTGACCAGCATGAGGCAAAGGCCTGCACTGTGAGGATGACAGAGGAAAGACAGGAAGAGTTGGATCCCAGATGTTATCACTAAATTGTCATTAACCTTGGATGGTCCATATTGGAATTTTTGTTTATAGAGATAAATGAAATCTTGTTTGAGAGTTTCAGTTGTGCCACTGAATACATTGCTAACTGATATAAAGGGCTGACCGGGAATTTGGATATTATAATTTTATTAAACTGTCAATGACTTTCCCACCAGATAAATTAATTGATAGTTATAATCGATGCAGAAAGGACAAAAATGGGGTTTCTGCATGTCTACCCTCATTAGTAGCGGGACAGAGGGGAAAGTCAGCAGCCTGTGTCCCAGTTATTTCCATTCTGGTTTCACTCTTCTCCTACTCCTTATGTCTCTGCCCCTCTCAAACACTAGCAAGCAATGTCAGAAGACCCATGTGAGGGTAAGCTTTTGTGTTTACTTGTGATGGTTAATATGAGTGTCAACTTGATTGGATCGAAGGATGCAAAGTATTGTTCCCAGGTGTGTCTGTGAGGGTGTTGCCTAAAAAGATTAACATTTGAGTCAGTGGTCTGGGAGAGGCAGACCCACTCTCAATCTGGGTGGGCACCGTCTAATCAGCTGCATGTGCTGCAAGGATAAAGCAGGCAGAGAACATGGAAGAAGCAGACTCCCTGAGTCTTTTGGCTTCATCTTTCTTTCCGTGCTGGATGCTTCCTGCCCTTGAACATTAGACTCCAAGTTCTTCAGCTTTGGACTTTTGGACTTACACCAGTGATTTGCTAGGGGCTCTCGGGCCTTTGTCCACATGCTGAAGGCTACACTGTTGGCTTCCCTACTTTTGAGGTTTTGGGACTCTGACTGGCTTCCTTGCTCCTCAGTTTGCAGATGGCCTAGTGTGGGACTTCACCTTGTGATCATGTGAGTCAATACTCCTTAATAAACTCCCCTTTGTATATTCATCTTTCCTATTAGTTCTGTACCTTTAGAGAACTCTAATACAATACTGTTCCAGACCTTTAACAAAATATACTGACTAACCAGAGCAAGACTGTGCTAGCTGAGTAAATAACCAAGATAAGCAATCTTGGTTTGTCTACAGACAACCACCCACTTATCTGTTACACTGCCCTTCATTCTCTAGTCTCCTTCTTACCTAGCTCCCTGTATTAGGCAGTTCTTGAATTGCTACAGAAAAATACCCGGGACTGGGTAATTTACAAAGAAAAGAAGTGTAACTGGCTCACAGTTCCACAGGCTATACAGGAAGCATGATGCTGACATCTGCTTGGCTTCCGGGGAAGCCTCAGGAAACCTACAATCATGGCGGAAGGCAAAGTGAAAGCAGGCAGTTCACATGGGTAGAGCAGGAGCAAGATAGAGAGTGGGGAGGTGCTATATGCTTTTAAATAACCAGATCTCACAAAAACTCGCTATCACGAAGAAGCACCAAGGTGGAGAGGGTATTAAACCATTAGAAACCACCCTCATGATTCAGTCACCTCCCACCAGGCCCCACCTCCAACACTGGGGATTACAGTTGACCATGAGATTTGGGTAGGGACATAGACCAAAACATATCACTCCCCTTCCCTCCTAGTCCAATCAGCTGTAAATGTTGGATCAGGTCTAGGCTCTAATCCTTTACCTAGTACCAGCTGAGTCTTGCTTTCCTTCCTTTTATTTCATTCGGTTCCAGAAAAGAGCTTCCTGAATATGCTATCAGTCTCTTCCCTCATACTTCTACCTTATGGAGGTAGAAGCTGCCCCTTCCTCTGACACATGACCCCTTTGATCACGTCACTTGATCTTCTTCTGGTCAAAGAAGGGAACCCAACAGATTTAGGGGCAAAAATATATATATGTATTTCCAAGCTTGTTATCAAACCAACTGAGCTGTAATGGCCAAAAGTTGCATTTAAAGTAGGATGATTCATCTTTCCTTTCAAACGTTTGAAATCCTGTGTTGAATCAGTCACTCTCTAGCCAATGGAAGAAAAATGTGTCTTTTCACTTACCAGACGACTCTACCTTCATCTTCAGATGAAGAACTATTTCATAAACTGGTTCAGTTTCAAAAGTGTTCTTTTGCCAATCTCGAAGATAAAGAGCCTCAAGGAGTCAAAATGATTTCATAAATTTATATCAAAACTCTAACTCTGACTTGAATCCTATTTGGAACAAAATGCAAATACACAGTACTTCAAATATTTTTGAAGAACTAGCAGCTGTACTAGATATATATATATTTTTAATGGAGTCTCACTCTGTTGCCAGGCTGGAGTGCAGTGGTGCGATCTTGGCTCACCACAGCCTCTGCCTCCTGGGTTCAGGCAATTCTCCTGCCTCAGCCTCTTTAGTAGCTGGGACTACAGGTGCATGCCACCACAGACAGCTAATTTTTGTATTTTTAATAGAGATGGGGTTTCATCATGTTGACCAGAATGGTCTCGATCTCTTGATCTCATGATCCACCTACCTTGGCCTCCCAAAGTGCTGGGATTATAGATGTGAGCCACTGTGCCTGGCCTAAAACTAGAGAATAATTTTTTATAATCTGAAGATTACTTCAGAAGTCGAACCACTGGCAAGGGCACCTACTGGGTAGCCTGTGCCACTTACACACTTTTTTGGAGAAGTTACTCTTTCCAAATGATGCCAATGATTATAAACATCCCTGGGTGCAACAGGGAGTCTTGGTGCATACTATAGTCATGTCCATTTTGAAGAAGCGCTAGTATATCCAAAAATGTCTGACAGTGTAATTTTGCTCTCTAATCAAAGGTGGCAAGCTTAAATATGGGCAGTTGATTTCTGCCAGGTATATTAGGGTCCTTGTTTGAGAATGTGGAATTGTAACTTAGAGATTTGAGTTGCAATCTAGATATTCTTTAATAGAAAAAGTGAAAATTCAAAAGTTGTTGCAATCAAGATCTATAATATGGGTTGAAAAGCAAAAGTTTTAGTTTTCAGAGACAGGGGGAGAGAGAGAGAAAGATCAAACAACATCAGACACCCAGAAATAATCACAAATGAGGGATGGAAAGATATGATGTCCCAGCATCCCCAGAGGGTACTAGCCTTTGATTACACTCCATCCATGAAAATCTGCTAATTCCCAGACTTTACATTCTTGAGATGTCCTTATACCTTTATAATAAATATAGTCTTTTTACCCCAAATTTTGTTCTACAAGGGTTCTTTTTTAGAAATAATAAATTTCTATTTTCTGCAGCAAATACTCTTCCAGCAAAGTTCAGGGAAGTATAGTTTTGTTTAAATAATACAAAACTACTTTATTTCACTCACATATTGAAGAACTTGTTTTCTACAAACCATTGTGCTTTTCTTTTAGAAATTTGCAGATGAATTATATATGGGTCCTGCAATCAAAGAATACATGACGAGAAAAAGACATATATGTAAGTTGGTAGTATGCATGGTAGAAAGGTGTGATGGCCATGAGAGGCACGGAGCCCACACAATAAGGAAAGAAATGATTTCCCACAGTGACCCAATACAACTTTAGAAAGAGGTAGAACTTGAGTTTGTATGTGGAAAATGGGTATTATTTGGACATGTGGGGTTAGGATGAAAATTAATCTTGGTAGACAGAATGTGAACATGTCTAGGAAGAACAGAGAGAGCTGTATAAGCAATAGTTCAGTTTCACTAAAATAAAAGGCTTGCAAACAGATGTAGTGATTAAGATTAGAAAGATAGATTAAGGCCAGATTAATAGAGGTCTTGAAAGCCCATGAAATAAGCTTAGACTTTGTCATAACAAATCTTTGGCCCCAAATAGTCAATAAGAATTTTTTTCTTCTTTTTTTTTTGAGACAGTGTCTTGCTCTGTGTTGCCCAGGCTGGAGTGCAGTGGTACAATCTCAGCTCACTGCAAACTCTGCCTCCCGGATTCAAGTGATTCTCCTGCCTGAGCCTCCCGAGTAGCTGGAAATACAGGCGCCTGCCACCATGCCCGGCTAATTTTTGCATTTTTAGTAGAGATGGGGTTTCACCATGTTGGCCAGGCTGGTCTCGATCTCCTGACCTCTGGTGATCCACCCGCCTCGGCCTCCCAAAGTGCTGGGATTACAGGCGTGAGCCACTGTGCCCAGTCAACAAGGATTTTTAAACCGGAGAATGATATCAGCCATGACTCAGGAGGCTGGACCAAGTGGTAGTAGAAATGATGGGCTCTGGGAGAATGAGAAAGCTGGTTCAGGGGTTCATTAAGTGGTAATAACGGTTGGAGAAGAAAGAATTTTCTTCAGCGGATTTTTGAGGATTTCAGTGTGATTAAGGAAGAGCAAGGTTTCCATCAAAGTGAGGCAGCTAAGTGCTTCCAGAAGAGGCTGAAAACATAGGATGGTTTGCTCTGAGTGGTGGGAGCCACTGGACCCACTGTTAAGGAGCTGGGAGCCTAGTTGACAGAGTAAAGATGTAGATGGCTGGTCTGGATAGGAAATTAATGAGAACATGGAGGGACACAATAAAGAAAGAGATTTTTATCTAACAAAGCAATTGTAAATTAAAAGGATTAAGAAAATGAAGGTAGGAGTTAGACGGAAGGCATAGGATACAAATCCATATCCAATTAATATTAATTGCCTAGAGGGTTCCAGGTATATTTATAAATTGAATTACATTTAAATAGTTTCTGTTTTATAGATCTACATAAGTTGAGAAACTTGCTTAAGATAAGCCTATTTTAAGTGGTACAATTGAAATTTGAACCCAGGTTTTCTGGTGTCTTACCTCTTCGATTATAATTCTTTGTATCATATCACATTATCTCTCATCAAGATTAGTAGAGGTGAAGGGAAACAAACATAGAGGCAGACTATGTTTCAGTAGCAATGTCGGTTTCACTGAGTACACAGCCTTCTTAAGCCAGCTTCTTCAAGTGCTGAACCTAGATCAAAGTAATTCCCAGTTAGGCCTCTGGCTGTTAATAAATAATTCATTACATAAAATTACTAAATAAGTTCCAGAGGTAAGAAATTATGTAGTTTGATATTGTGACAAAAATCAATAAAATTCAACTATCAGTTTTTTTTTCGGGTTTCATAGCTTGTTAATTTTGTGACTATTCATTTGAGTAACTACATCCGAAATATGAGAGTAAAAAGCTAGTGGCCATTTATTCATGTATTATAGATGCCAAATTCCAGAAGTGTGTGACATTTACATGAATATAAAACAAATTTATTGTAATTAATGTTATTACCATGAATAAGAAATAAATTCATAACATCCAATATGTAAATACTAAGCAAAGCATGTAATTTGTCTCTTTTTGAAATTAATCTCACATTCACACTAATATGATTTATGTTATTGTAATACACACTATGCCTCTGGAATCAGAGTAGAAATGATTAGTTCTTTATGTGACCTTAATAACAAATAATGTGTTAACAGAATCATAAATATCAACTAAAATTAATTAAATTTTCCCATATTTTTAAAATAGCTTCCTGAATTTGATCCTTGCATAGTAATAGAATGAATGAAAATAAATGTAAGTGCCTCGGCATATTAAAATGTCAAAAGAGAGGACACCTGCAGTCATAGTTCAAGGCATGGATCATAGATCTTAGAATGTTAGAGGCAGGAAGGGTCTCAAAGGTCGTTGACTTCAATCACTTCATTTTGCAGATGAGGGAGAGAAAGACCTAGAGATGCTGGGACTTTTCCAGGGTTCAATGCACAGTTATGAAGTGGCAATGCCAAGAACACAGAGCAGACCTCCTGACTTCAGTCCATTGTTCTTTTTGCTGTATCATGCTGCCTGAAGAATCATTTTTCATCATCTTAAAATGCTGCCTTATTATTGCATTAGCAAGTGAAAAATTAATGGGTGTACATTCTTTTGCTTTATAAATGAAAAAAAAAAAAAAACACTTCCATTAATTGCAGCAAAATAGTATTTACCATAAAGTGAGCTCAGAGGACAGATTTGTTTCCCACATATCCTATAGCAAATCAGCTTTCTAGATTTAAGGACATATTGTCACATTCAAGTGTTTTTAAATGAGTGGCATTTTTATCAAAATAAATAATTTGACTTGTAATTATTAGTTGTCATGATGTAAGAGAAATTATTACAGGATTGGTATTGTAGCAAATTTGAAAATTAAACACTTATTTTTTTCCATTAAGATACAATTCATAAAAAGAGAGACACCGGATCTTAAGTGCACCATTTGATAAGTTCTGACAAGAGCATACCCCACCGTGGTCTACACCTAGATCAAGATACAGAACACTTTAATACCCTAGAGAAATTCTGCTGTCCTCTCCCAGTCAATACATTAATCATCCTTTCCTGAAGGGAACCATAAATATGTTGCTCATGTTTTGACATGACTAGTTGTCTTTATGTTTATTAAGTTGTAGAAGTTTTTGGTGTATTTTGGATATAAGTCCTTTGTCAGATATATACATTACAATATTATCTTCCGGTTTGTGGCTTAGCTATTTAATTACTGTACACAGGGTATTTTTTTTTTTTTTACTTTTGGAAATTTATTTTTAAAAATAACCACATACTTGAAGAGTCCCAAGGAAGTGAGAAATCTTTATGAAAATTCTTCACAACAAACCTGTCTCTGTGGATGATATTACCTTCTTCTGACTTCCCTTGTTGAATACTTAATCTTTTTTTTTTTATTATACTTTAAGTTCTAGGGTACATGTGCATAACGTGCAGGTTTGTTACATATGTATACTTGTGCCATGTTGGCGTGCTGCACCCTTCAACTCGTCAGCACCCATCAACTCGTCATTTACATCAGGTATAACTCCCAATGCAATCCCTCCCCCCTACCCCCTCCCCATGATAGGCCCCGGTGTGTGATGTTCCCCTTCCCGAGTCGAAGTGATCTCATTGTTCAGTTCCCACCTATGAGTGAGAACATGCAGTGTTTGGTTTTCTGTTCTTACGATAGTTTGCTGAGAATGATGGTTTCCACCTGCATCCATGTCCCTACAAAGGACACAAACTCATCCTTATACACAGGGTATTTTAATTAGCATAACAAATTTAATTTTGATCACGTAACGATTTTTCTTTTATGGTTTTTGTTTTTCTTTTCTTTTCTTTTTTTTTGAGATGGAGTCTCGCTCTCTGTTGCCAGGCAGAGTACAGTGGCATGATCTCTGCGCACTGTAACCTCTGACTCCCTGGTTCAAGCCATTCTCCTGCCTCAGCCTCCTGAGTAGCTGGGATTACAGACATGTGCCACCACGCCCAGCTAATTTTTGTGTTTTTAGTAGAGACAGGGTTTCACCATGTTGGCCAGGCTGGTCTCAATCTCCTGACCTCGTGATCCGCCCACCTTGACATCCCAAAGTGCTGACGTTACAGGCGTGAGCCACCGTGCCCAGCTGGATTTTGCTTTTTATATCCTAAGAAATATTTGTGTATCTCAAGGTATTGAGGATATCCAATTTTTTTCTTCTGGAAGCTATATAGTTTTAGCTTTTATTTTTAGTTCCATCTTAAGTTAAATTATGTATATGGGGAGAGAGATGAGGCAAGGTTTCTCCCCCATGTGGCTATCCAGTTGTCCTACCACCATTTGTTGAGAAGATGCTCCTTTCCCCCATCATTTCAATTTGGAGGCTTTGTTGAAACTTATTTCATGAAAAACGTTAAGTTTATTTCTGAAATGTCCATTTTACTCCATTGCTCTAATTATATTTTAGGTAATGTTTTTAATTACTATTTATATTTCATTTGTAGATATTTAGCTATTTAAATTTTCTATTTTTAAAAATCGGTTTGTTATTTTTCTCCCCAGGAATTTGTTCATCAAAATTGTTGAACTTACTGGCTCAAATCATCTCTAATATTTCTTTTTATCATTATAATACTTGTAAGATCTATACTAGCATCCTCACTTTCATTCCTGATATTGATAATCAATATAGTGAGAGAGTTAATCAATTTTAATATAATCTTTTCAAAGAGCCACATTTGGTTTCTTTCTCTGAAATTTTTTTCATTAATATCTGCTCCTATCTTTATTATTTTCATTGTTCTACTTTCCTTGGCTTGAATCTGATTTTTTTTTCAACTTCTTAGGTTAGAAAGTTAGATCATTGATTTTAACCCTGCTTCTTTTCTAAAATAAGCACATAGAGCTATAAACTCCCTGCTAAGCACTATTTTAATTGCATTTCACAAATCAAATTTTTCATCATTTTTTTCTTATTAAAATATTTTGTAGTTTTCTTTGTAATTTCTTCTTTAACCCATGGATTGCTTAGACCTGGGTTACTTAATTTTCAAATATTTGAGGCTTTTCTATTTTTCTGTTTTATCGATTCTTACTTTAATTCTACAGTGATATGAGAACATGCTCAGTATAATATCAACCTTTGGAATTCAGACTTTTTAAATGACCCAGGATATGCCCTGTCCTGGAGAATGTCTTGTGTGAATTTGAAAGGAATTCAAATTCTGCAGGCCGTTAGCTGCAGTGCTCCATAAATGTCAATTCGATCAAGTTGGTTGATAAAGTTTTCAAGTTGTTTGTATTCTTACTGATTTTCTCTCAAGTAGGTCTGTTATTTACTGAAAGATTAGTTTTAGAATCTCCTACTATAACTATAGTTTCGTCTGTTTCTCTACTGTCTGTCAATATTTGCTTCAATTATTTCGAAACGATACTATTAGGTACATATGCATGTATCATTGTTAGGACTTCTTTATGAACTATTTTTTAAATCATTGTTAAATATTCCTCTTTATCTCTGATAATACTCCTTTCCCTGAAATCTTCATTCCATGGTATATTAATATAACAACTCTACCTTTCTTATGATTGGTATTTGCATGGTAATTTTAAATTTTTATTTAAAATTTTTTATTTATTTTTAATTGACAAATAATTGTATATATTTATGAGGTACAATATGATGTTTACATATTAATTTATCTATTGCCATGTATATAGTGGAACGATTAAATCAAGCTGATTAACATATATCCATCACTGTGTTAGTCTGTTTTGCATTGCTATAAGGAATATCTGAAACTGAGTAATTTATAAAGAAAAGAGATGGCTGGGAGCAGAGTGGTGACTCACGCCTATAATCCCAGCACTTTGGGATGCCAAGGCAGGCAGATCCCTTGAGCCCAGAAGTTCATGGCCACCTGGCCAACATGGCGAATCCCTGCTTCTACAGTAAATACAAAAATTAGCCGGACATATTGGTGCACACCTGTAGTCCCAGCTACTCAGGAGGCTGAAGCAGGAGAATTGCCTGAGCCCAGGAGGTGGAGGTTGCAGTAAGCCAAGATCGTGCCACTGCACTCCAGCCTGGGTGACATAGCAAGACCTTGTCTCAACCAGAAAGAAAAAAAAAAAGAAAAACAAAGAAAAGATTTATTTGGTCCATAGCTCCGCAGGCTGTACAGGAAGCCTGGGTTGGTGTCTGCTCCTAGTGAGGCCTTAGGAAGCTTTCAGTCATGGTGGACGGCAAAGGGGGAGCCCAAGTATCACATGGCAAGAGAGGGAGAAAGACGGAGGAGGAAATGACCAGCTGCTTTAAATAAACAGATCTCAAAAGAACCAGTAGAAAGAGAACTCACCCATTACCTTAGGAGGACACCAAGCCATTCCTGAGAGATCTGCCCCATGACTCAGATACCTCCTACCAGGCTCCACCTCCAACACTGGGATCAAATTTCAGCATGAGATTTGGAGGGGACAAATATCCAAACCATATCAATCAACTCATATACTTATTATTTTTTCGTGGTGAGGACATTTCAGAAATACTTTCTTAGCAGTTTTCAATATAAAATACTTTATTATTAACTATGGACACAATTTTGAACAACAGATCTGCAGAATTTATTCCTCCTGTCTAACTAAAACTGGGCAAAGGGTACAACTTTGACCAGTATCTCCCCATTGCGTGGTACTTTCAAAAAATAATAACTATATATACACATATAGTTATTATTAAATATATTGTTAACATATTATATAATATATTATGTAATATTACTATACTATATAATTATATATAATGTATTTATATATATATATATATATATATTTTTTGAGACAGAGTCTCACTCTGTCCCCTAGGCTGGAGTGCAGTGGCGCAGCTCACTGCAATCTCCTCCTCCCAGGTTCAAGCGATTCTCCTGCCTCAGTCTCCCAAGTAGCTGGAATTACTGGCACGTGCCACCACACCCAGCTGATTTTGTATTTTTAATAGAGATGGGTTTTTGCCACGTTGGCTAGGCTGGTCTCAAACTCCTCATCTCAGGTGATCCACCCGCCTCAGCCTTCCAAAGTGCTGGGATTACAAGCGTAAGCCGCTGCACCCAGCTAACTATTTATAGTTACATGTAACTCACACACAGAAAAATTTTGTGTTTACCGTCTTTATTTCACCTGGCAATCTGTCCTGTAAATAGAGTACATAGCCTATTTATATTTTGGAAAGTAATTTTAATTACCTATTGCCTTTTTAGCTATACCTCTTTTTATTAATTTTATTGGATGTTCTAGGAATTTCAGGATGTATCCTTGACTTTTCAAAGTTTACTTAGAGTAAATATTGTACTAGTTCTTGAAAAATCTATACACCTTGCAACATTATAGATTCATTTATCTCCCCCAATTCCCTTATACCGTAGTTGTCTTATGCATTACATCTAAATCCATTACATACACTACAATGTTATAATTTTTGCTTTAATCAGTCCTAGGTATTGTTTAAAATTAAGA